>NW_028244508.1:0-87629 GCF_964263255.1 Lissotriton vulgaris
AAAACGGCTGATTTTCGACAAAAGAGATAACACCCCCCCATTACGTCATGCTTCAGAAATGTGGAAAATGGTCCGTTTTCAAATGTTTTATTTTTGAACGTCAGTTCACATTTGTAGGTGGATCATCAGTGTTAGAGCTAAAATTAGCATGTTTAAAGTGATTTCATGCTTCCAGGGGCCCAAAACACAAGATTTATGGAATGGTTAAAAGTGCATGAAAATGGCCATTTTACTCACTCTGAGTTCTCAAAAAGTGTTTCTTCACCCCGGGAAGTTAATTAAATACCCATTTGGAGGCATTTAATGTTCGAGCAAAAACGGCTGATTTTCGACAAAAGAGATAACACCCCCCCATTACGTCATGCTTCAGAAATGTGGAAAATGGTCCGTTTTCAAATGTTTTATTTTTGAACGTCAGTTCACATTTGTAGGTGGATCATCAGTGTTAGAGCTAAAATTAGCATGTTTAAAGTGATTTTCATGCTTCCAGGGGCTCGGGAAGTTAATTAAATACCATTTGGAGGCATTTAATGTTCGAGCAAAAACGGCTGATTTTCGACAAAAGAGATAACACCCCCCCATTACGCCATGCTTCAGAAATGTGGAAAATGGTCCGTTTTCAAATGTTTTATTTTTGAACGTCAGTTCACATTTGTAGGTGGATCATCAGTGTTAGAGCTAAAATTAGCATGTTTAAAGTGATTTTCATGCTTCCAGGGGCTCGGGAAGTTAATTAAATACCATTTGGAGGCATTTAATGTTCGAGCAAAAACGGCTGATTTTCGACAAAAGAGATAACACCCCCCCATTACGTCATGCTTCAGAAATGTGGAAAATGGTCCGTTTTCAAATGTTTTATTTTTGAACGTCAGTTCACATTTGTAGGTGGATCATCAGTGTTAGAGCTAAAATTAGCATGTTTAAAGTGATTTTCATGCTTCCAGGGGCCCAAAACACAAGATTAATGGAATGGTTAAAAGTGCATGAAAATGGCCAATTTACTCACTCTGAGTTCTCAAAAAGGGTTTCTTCACCCCGGGAAGTTAATTAAATACCATTTGGAGGCATTTAATGTTCGAGCAAAAACGGCTGATTTTCGACAAAAGAGATAACACCCCCCCCATTACGTCATGCTTCAGAAATGTGGAAAATGGTCCGTTTTCAAATGTTTTATTTTTGAACGTCAGTTCACATTTGTAGGTGGATCATCAGTGTTAGAGCTAAAATTAGCATGTTTAAAGTGATTTTCATGCTTCCAGGGGCTCGGGAAGGTAATTAAATACCATTTGGAGGCATTTAATGTTCGAGCAAAAACGGCTGATTTTCGACAAAGGAGATAACACCCCCCCATTACGTCATGCTTCAGAAATGTGGAAAATGGTGCGTTTTCAAATGTTTTATTTTTGAACGTCAGTTCACATTTGTAGGTGGATCATCAGTGTTAGAGCTAAAATTAGCATGTTTAAAGTGATTTTCATGCTTCCAGGGGCTCGGGAAGTTAATTAAATACCATTTGGAGGCATTTAATGTTCGAGCAAAAACGGCTGATTTTCGACAAAAGAGATAACACCCCCCCATTACGTCATGCTTCAGAAATGTGGAAAATGGTCCGTTTTCAAATGTTTTATTTTTGAACGTCAGTTCACATTTGTAGGTGGATCATCAGTGTTAGAGCTAAAATTAGCATGTTTAAAGTGATTTTCATGCTTCCAGGGGCCCAAAACACAAGATTAATGGAATGGTTAAAAGTGCATGAAAATGGCCAATTTACTCACTCTGAGTTCTCAAAAAGGGTTTCTTCACCCCGGGAAGTTAATTAAATACCATTTGGAGGCATTTAATGTTCGAGCAAAAACGGCTGATTTTCGACAAAAGAGATAACACCCCCCCATTACGTCATGCTTCAGAAATGTGGAAAATGGTCCGTTTTCAAATGTTTTATTTTTGAACGTCAGTTCACATTTGTAGGTGGATCATCAGTGTTAGAGCTAAAATTAGCATGTTTAAAGTGATTTTCATGCTTCCAGGGGCTCGGGAAGTTAATTAAATACCATTTGGAGGCATTTAATGTTCGAGCAAAAACGGCTGATTTTCGACAAAAGAGATAACACCCCCCCATTACGTCATGCTTCAGAAATGTGGAAAATGGTCCGTTTTCAAATGTTTTATTTTTGAACGTCAGTTCACATTTGTAGGTGGATCATCAGTGTTAGAGCTAAAATTAGCATGTTTAAAGTGATTTTCATGCTTCCAGGGGCTCGGGAAGTTAATTAAATACCATTTGGAGGCATTTAATGTTCGAGCAAAAACGGCTGATTTTCGACAAAAGAGATAACACCCCCCCCCATTACGTCATGCTTCAGAAATGTGGAAAATGGTCCGTTTTCAAATGTTTTATTTTTGAACGTCAGTTCACATTTGTAGGTGGATCATCAGTGTTAGAGCTAAAATTAGCATGTTTAAAGTGATTTTCATGCTTCCAGGGGCTCGGGAAGTGAAATAAATACCATTTGGAGGCATTTAATGTTCGAGCAAAAACGGCTGATTTTCGACAAAAGAGATAACACCCCCCCATTACGTCATGCTTCAGAAATGTGGAAAATGGTCCGTTTTCAAATGTTTTATTTTTGAACGTCAGTTCACATTTGTAGGTGGATCATCAGTGTTAGAGCTAAAATTAGCATGTTTAAAGTGATTTTCATGCTTCCAGGGGCTCGGGAAGTTAATTAAATACCATTTGGAGGCATTTAATGTTCGAGCAAAAACGGCTGATTTTCGACAAAAGAGATAACACCCCCCCCATTACGTAATGCTTCAGAAATGTGGAAAATGGTCCGTTTTCAAATGTTTTATTTTTGAACGTCAGTTCACATTTGTAGGTGGATCATCAGTGTTAGAGCTAAAATTAGCATGTTTAAAGTGATTTTCATGCTTCCAGGGGCCCAAAACACAAGATTTATGGAATGGTTAAAAGTGCATGAAAATGGCCAATTTACTCACTCTGAGTTCTCAAAAAGGGTTTCTTCACCCCGGGAAGTTAATTAAATACCATTTGGAGGCATTTAATGTTCGAGCAAAAACGGCTGATTTTCGACAAAAGAGATAACACCCCCCCATTACGTCATGCTTCAGAAATGTGGAAAATGGTCCGTTTTCAAATGTTTTATTTTTGAACGTCAGTTCACATTTGTAGGTGGATCATCAGTGTTAGAGCTAAAATTAGCATGTTTAAAGTGATTTTCATGCTTCCAGGGGCTCGGGAAGTTAATTAAATACCATTTGGAGGCATTTAATGTTCGAGCAAAAACGGCTGATTTTCGACAAAAGAGATAACACCCCCCCATTACGTCATGCTTCAGAAATGTGGAAAATGGTCCGTTTTCAACTGTTTTATTTTTGAACGTCAGTTCACATTTGTAGGTGGATCATCAGTGTTAGAGCTAAAATTAGCATGTTTAAAGTGATTTTCATGCTTCCAGGGGCTCGGGAAGTGAAATAAATACCATTTGGAGGCATTTAATGTTCGAGCAAAAACGGCTGATTTTCGACAAAAGAGATAACACCCCCCATTACGTCATGCTTCAGAAATGTGGAAAATGGTCCGTTTTCAAATGTTTTATTTTTGAATGTCAGTTCACATTTGTAGGTGGATCATCAGTGTTAGAGCTAAAATTAGCATGTTTAAAGTGATTTTCATGCTTCCAGGGGCTCAAAACACAAGATTAATGGAATGGTTAAAAGTGCATGAAAATGGCCAATTTACTCACTCTGAGTTCTCAAAAAGGGTTTCTTCACCCCGGGAAGTGAAATAAATACCATTTGGAGGCATTTAATGTTCGAGCAAAAACGGCTGATTTTCGACAAAAGAGATAACACCCCCCCATTACTTCATGCTTCAGAAATGTGGAAAATGGTCCGTTTTCAAATGTTTTATTTTTGCACGTCAGTTCACATTTGTAGGTGGATCATCAGTGTTAGAGCTAAAATTAGCATGTTTAAAGTGATTTTCATGCTTCCAGGGGCTCGGGAAGTTAATTAAATACCATTTGGAGGCATTTAATGTTCGAGCAAAAACGGCTGATTTTCGACAAAAGAGATAACACCCCCCCATTACGTCATGCTTCAGAAATGTGGAAAATGGTCCGTTTTCAAATGTTTTATTTTTGAACGTCAGTTCACATTTGTAGGTGGATCATCAGTGTTAGAGCTAAAATTAGCATGTTTAAAGTGATTTTCATGCTTCCAGGGGCTCGGGAAGTGAAATAAATACCATTTGGAGGCATTTAATGTTCGAGCAAAAACGGCTGATTTTCGACAAAAGAGATAACACCCCCCATTACGTCATGCTTCAGAAATGTGGAAAATGGTCCGTTTTCAAATGTTTTATTTTTGAATGTCAGTTCACATTTGTAGGTGGATCATCAGTGTTAGAGCTAAAATTAGCATGTTTAAAGTGATTTTCATGCTTCCAGGGGCTCAAAACACAAGATTAATGGAATGGTTAAAAGTGCATGAAAATGGCCAATTTACTCACTCTGAGTTCTCAAAAAGGGTTTCTTCACCCCGGGAAGTGAAATAAATACCATTTGGAGGCATTTAATGTTCGAGCAAAAACGGCTGATTTTCGACAAAAGAGATAACACCCCCCCATTACTTCATGCTTCAGAAATGTGGAAAATGGTCCGTTTTCAAATGTTTTATTTTTGCACGTCAGTTCACATTTGTAGGTGGATCATCAGTGTTAGAGCTAAAATTAGCATGTTTAAAGTGATTTTCATGCTTCCAGGGGCTCGGGAAGTTAATTAAATACCATTTGGAGGCATTTAATGTTCGAGCAAAAACGGCTGATTTTCGACAAAAGAGATAACACCCCCCCATTACGTCATGCTTCAGAAATGTGGAAAATGGTCCGTTTTCAAATGTTTTATTTTTGAACGTCAGTTCACATTTGTAGGTGGATCATCAGTGTTAGAGCTAAAATTAGCATGTTTAAAGTGATTTTCATGCTTCCAGGGGCTCGGGAAGTGAAATAAATACCATTTGGAGGCATTTAATGTTCGAGCAAAAACGGCTGATTTTCGACAAAAGAGATAACACCCCCCATTACGTCATGCTTCAGAAATGTGGAAAATGGTCCGTTTTCAAATGTTTTATTTTTGAACGTCAGTTCAAATTTGTAGGTGGATCATCAGTGTTAGAGCTAAAATTAGCATGTTTAAAGTGATTTTCATTCTTCCAGGGGCTCGGGAAGTTAATTAAATACCATTTGGAGGCATTTAATGTTCGAGCAAAAACGGCTGATTTTCGACAAAAGAGATAACACCCCCCCATTACGTCATGCTTCAGAAATGTGGAAAATGGTCCGTTTTCAAATGTTTTATTTTTGAACGTCAGTTCACATTTGTAGGTGGATCATCAGTGTTAGAGCTAAAATTAGCATGTTTAAAGTGATTTTCATGCTTCCAGGGGCTCGGGAAGTTAACTAAATACCATTTGGAGGCATTTAATGTTCGAGCAAAAACGGCTGATTTTCGACAAAAGAGATAACACCCCCCCCCCATTACGTCATGCTTCAGAAATGTGGAAAATGGTCCGTTTTCAAATGTTTTATTTTTGAACGTCAGTTCACATTTGTAGGTGGATCATCAGTGTTAGAGCTAAAATTAGCATGTTTAAAGTGATTATCATGCTTCCAGGGGCTCGGGAAGTTAATTAAATACCATTTGGAGGCATTTAATGTTCGAGCAAAAACGGCTGATTTTCGACAAAAGAGATAACACCCCCCCATTACGTCATGCTTCAGAAATGTGGAAAATGGTCCGTTTTCAAATGTTTTATTTTTGAACGTCAGTTCACATTTGTAGGTGGATCATCAGTGTTAGAGCTAAAATTAGCATGTTTAAAGTGATTTTCATGCTTCCAGGGGCTCGGGAAGTGAAATAAATACCATTTGGAGGCATTTAATGTTCGAGCAAAAACGGCTGATTTTCGACAAAAGAGATAACACCCCCCCATTACGCCATGCTTCAGAAATGTGGAAAATGGTCCGTTTTCAAATGTTTTATTTTTGAACGTCAGTTCACATTTGTAGGTGGATCATCAGTGTTAGAGCTAAAATTAGCATGTTTAAAGTGATTTTCATGCTTCCAGGGGCTCGGGAAGTTAATTAAATACCATTTGAAGGCATTTAATGTTCGAGCAAAAACGGCTGATTTTCGACAAAAGAGATAACACCCCCCCATTACGTCATGCTTCAGAAATGTGGAAAATGGTCCGTTTTCAAATGTTTTATTTTTGAACGTCAGTTCACATTTGTAGGTGGATCATCAGTGTTAGAGCTAAAATTAGCATGTTTAAAGTGATTTTCATGCTTCCAGGGGCCCAAAACACAAGATTTATGGAATGGTTAAAAGTGCATGAAAATGGCCAATTTACTCACTCTGAGTTCTCAAAAAGGGTTTCTTCACCCCGGGAAGTTAATTAAATACCATTTGGAGGCATTTAATGTTCGAGCAAAAACGGCTGATTTTCGACAAAAGAGATAACACCCCCCCATTACGTCATGCTTCAGAAATGTGGAAAATGGTCCGTTTTCAAATGTTTTATTTTTGAACGTCAGTTCACATTTGTAGGTGGATCATCAGTGTTAGAGCTAAAATTAGCATGTTTAAAGTGATTTTCATGCTTCCAGGGGCTCGGGAAGTTAATTAAATACCATTTGGAGGCATTTAATGTTCGAGCAAAAACGGCTGATTTTCGACAAAAGAGATAACACCCCCCCATTACGCCATGCTTCAGAAATGTGGAAAATGGTCAGTTTTCAAATGTTTTATTTTTGAACGTCAGTTCACATTTGTAGGTGGATCATCAGTGTTAGAGCTAAAATTAGCATGTTTAAAGTGATTTTCATGCTTCCAGGGGCTCGGGAAGTTAATTAAATACCATTTGGAGGCATTTAATGTTCGAGCAAAAACGGCTGATTTTCGACAAAAGAGATAACACCCCCCCATTACGTCATGCTTCAGAAATGTGGAAAATGGTCCGTTTTCAAATGTTTTATTTTTGAACGTCAGTTCACATTTGTAGGTGGATCATCAGTGTTAGAGCTAAAATTAGCATGTTTAAAGTGATTTTCATGCTTCCAGGGGCTCGGGAAGTGAAATAAATACCATTTGGAGGCATTTAATGTTCGAGCAAAAACGGCTGATTTTCGACAAAAGAGATAACACCCCCCCATTACGCCATGCTTCAGAAATGTGGAAAATGGTCCGTTTTCAAATGTTTTATTTTTGAACGTCAGTTCACATTTGTAGGTGGATCATCAGTGTTAGAGCTAAAATTAGCATGTTTAAAGTGATTTTCATGCTTCCAGGGGCTCGGGAAGTTAATTAAATACCATTTGGAGGCATTTAATGTTCGAGCAAAAACGGCTGATTTTCGACAAAAGAGATAACACCCCCCCATTACGTCATGCTTCAGAAATGTGGAAAATGGTCCGTTTTCAAATGTTTTATTTTTGAACGTCAGTTCACATTTGTAGGTGGATCATCAGTGTTAGAGCTAAAATTAGCATGTTTAAAGTGATTTTCATGCTTCCAGGGGCCCAAAACACAAGATTTATGGAATGGTTAAAAGTGCATGAAAATGGCCAATTTACTCACTCTGAGTTCTCAAAAAGGGTTTCTTCACCCCGGGAAGTTAATTAAATACCATTTGGAGGCATTTAATGTTCGAGCAAAAACGGCTGATTTTCGACAAAAGAGATAACACCCCCCCATTACGTCATGCTTCAGAAATGTGGAAAATGGTCCGTTTTCAAATGTTTTATTTTTGAACGTCAGTTCACATTTGTAGGTGGATCATCAGTGTTAGAGCTAAAATTAGCATGTTTAAAGTGATTTTCATGCTTCCAGGGGCTCGGGAAGTTAATTAAATACCATTTGGAGGCATTTAATGTTCGAGCAAAAACGGCTGATTTTCGACAAAAGAGATAACACCCCCCCCATTACGTAATGCTTCAGAAATGTGGAAAATGGTCCGTTTTCAAATGTTTTATTTTTGAACGTCAGTTCACATTTGTAGGTGGATCATCAGTGTTAGAGCTAAAATTAGCATGTTTAAAGTGATTTTCATGCTTCCAGGGGCCCAAAACACAAGATTTATGGAATGGTTAAAAGTGCATGAAAATGGCCAATTTACTCACTCTGAGTTCTCAAAAAGGGTTTCTTCACCCCGGGAAGTTAATTAAATACCATTTGGAGGCATTTAATGTTCGAGCAAAAACGGCTGATTTTCGACAAAAGAGATAACACCCCCCCATTACGTCATGCTTCAGAAATGTGGAAAATGGTCCGTTTTCAAATGTTTTATTTTTGAACGTCAGTTCACATTTGTAGGTGGATCATCAGTGTTAGAGCTAAAATTAGCATGTTTAAAGTGATTTTCATGCTTCCAGGGGCTCGGGAAGTTAATTAAATACCATTTGGAGGCATTTAATGTTCGAGCAAAAACGGCTGATTTTCGACAAAAGAGATAACACCCCCCCATTACGTCATGCTTCAGAAATGTGGAAAATGGTCCGTTTTCAAATGTTTTATTTTTGAACGTCAGTTCACATTTGTAGGTGGATCATCAGTGTTAGAGCTAAAATTAGCATGTTTAAAGTGATTTTCATGCTTCCAGGGGCTCGGGAAGTGAAATAAATACCATTTGGAGGCATTTAATGTTCGAGCAAAAACGGCTGATTTTCGACAAAAGAGATAACACCCCCCATTACGTCATGCTTCAGAAATGTGGAAAATGGTCCGTTTTCAAATGTTTTATTTTTGAATGTCAGTTCACATTTGTAGGTGGATCATCAGTGTTAGAGCTAAAATTAGCATGTTTAAAGTGATTTTCATGCTTCCAGGGGCTCAAAACACAAGATTAATGGAATGGTTAAAAGTGCATGAAAATGGCCAATTTACTCACTCTGAGTTCTCAAAAAGGGTTTCTTCACCCCGGGAAGTGAAATAAATACCATTTGGAGGCATTTAATGTTCGAGCAAAAACGGCTGATTTTCGACAAAAGAGATAACACCCCCCCATTACTTCATGCTTCAGAAATGTGGAAAATGGTCCGTTTTCAAATGTTTTATTTTTGCACGTCAGTTCACATTTGTAGGTGGATCATCAGTGTTAGAGCTAAAATTAGCATGTTTAAAGTGATTTTCATGCTTCCAGGGGCTCGGGAAGTTAATTAAATACCATTTGGAGGCATTTAATGTTCGAGCAAAAACGGCTGATTTTCGACAAAAGAGATAACACCCCCCCATTACGTCATGCTTCAGAAATGTGGAAAATGGTCCGTTTTCAAATGTTTTATTTTTGAACGTCAGTTCACATTTGTAGGTGGATCATCAGTGTTAGAGCTAAAATTAGCATGTTTAAAGTGATTTTCATGCTTCCAGGGGCTCGGGAAGTGAAATAAATACCATTTGGAGGCATTTAATGTTCGAGCAAAAACGGCTGATTTTCGACAAAAGAGATAACACCCCCCATTACGTCATGCTTCAGAAATGTGGAAAATGGTCCGTTTTCAAATGTTTTATTTTTGAACGTCAGTTCACATTTGTAGGTGGATCATCAGTGTTAGAGCTAAAATTAGCATGTTTAAAGTGATTTTCATTCTTCCAGGGGCTCGGGAAGTTAATTAAATACCATTTGGAGGCATTTAATGTTCGAGCAAAAACGGCTGATTTTCGACAAAAGAGATAACACCCCCCCATTACGTCATGCTTCAGAAATGTGGAAAATGGTCCGTTTTCAAATGTTTTATTTTTGAACGTCAGTTCACATTTGTAGGTGGATCATCAGTGTTAGAGCTAAAATTAGCATGTTTAAAGTGATTTTCATGCTTCCAGGGGCTCGGGAAGTTAACTAAATACCATTTGGAGGCATTTAATGTTCGAGCAAAAACGGCTGATTTTCGACAAAAGAGATAACACCCCCCCCCCATTACGTCATGCTTCAGAAATGTGGAAAATGGTCCGTTTTCAAATGTTTTATTTTTGAACGTCAGTTCACATTTGTAGGTGGATCATCAGTGTTAGAGCTAAAATTAGCATGTTTAAAGTGATTTTCATGCTTCCAGGGGCTCGGGAAGTTAATTAAATACCATTTGGAGGCATTTAATGTTCGAGCAAAAACGGCTGATTTTCGACAAAAGAGATAACACCCCCCCATTACGTCATGCTTCAGAAATGTGGAAAATGGTCCGTTTTCAAATGTTTTATTTTTGAACGTCAGTTCACATTTGTAGGTGGATCATCAGTGTTAGAGCTAAAATTAGCATGTTTAAAGTGATTTTCATGCTTCCAGGGGCTCGGGAAGTGAAATAAATACCATTTGGAGGCATTTAATGTTCGAGCAAAAACGGCTGATTTTCGACAAAAGAGATAACACCCCCCCATTACGCCATGCTTCAGAAATGTGGAAAATGGTCCGTTTTCAAATGTTTTATTTTTGAACGTCAGTTCACATTTGTAGGTGGATCATCAGTGTTAGAGCTAAAATTAGCATGTTTAAAGTGATTTTCATGCTTCCAGGGGCTCGGGAAGTTAATTAAATACCATTTGGAGGCATTTAATGTTCGAGCAAAAACGGCTGATTTTCGACAAAAGAGATAACACCCCCCCATTACGTCATGCTTCAGAAATGTGGAAAATGGTCCGTTTTCAAATGTTTTATTTTTGAACGTCAGTTCACATTTGTAGGTGGATCATCAGTGTTAGAGCTAAAATTAGCATGTTTAAAGTGATTTTCATGCTTCCAGGGGCCCAAAACACAAGATTTATGGAATGGTTAAAAGTGCATGAAAATGGCCAATTTACTCACTCTGAGTTCTCAAAAAGGGTTTCTTCACCCCGGGAAGTTAATTAAATACCATTTGGAGGCATTTAATGTTCGAGCAAAAACGGCTGATTTTCGACAAAAGAGATAACACCCCCCCATTACGTCATGCTTCAGAAATGTGGAAAATGGTCCGTTTTCAAATGTTTTATTTTTGAACGTCAGTTCACATTTGTAGGTGGATCATCAGTGTTAGAGCTAAAATTAGCATGTTTAAAGTGATTTTCATGCTTCCAGGGGCTCGGGAAGTTAATTAAATACCATTTGGAGGCATTTAATGTTCGAGCAAAAACGGCTGATTTTCGACAAAAGAGATAACACCCCCCCATTACGCCATGCTTCAGAAATGTGGAAAATGGTCCGTTTTCAAATGTTTTATTTTTGAACGTCAGTTCACATTTGTAGGTGGATCATCAGTGTTAGAGCTAAAATTAGCATGTTTAAAGTGATTTTCATGCTTCCAGGGGCTCGGGAAGTTAATTAAATACCATTTGGAGGCATTTAATGTTCGAGCAAAAACGGCTGATTTTCGACAAAAGAGATAACACCCCCCCATTAC
Source organism: Lissotriton vulgaris (assembly GCF_964263255.1). Lineage (NCBI taxonomy): Eukaryota > Metazoa > Chordata > Amphibia > Caudata > Salamandridae > Lissotriton > Lissotriton vulgaris. The sequence continues at coordinate 11,450 of NW_028244508.1, forward strand.
GTCATGCTTCAGAAATGTGGAAAATGGTCCGTTTTCAAATGTTTTATTTTTGAACGTCAGTTCACATTTGTAGGTGGATCATCAGTGTTAGAGCTAAAATTAGCATGTTTAAAGTGATTTTCATGCTTCCAGGGGCTCGGGAAGTGAAATAAATACCATTTGGAGGCATTTAATGTTCGAGCAAAAACGGCTGATTTTCGACAAAAGAGATAACACCCCCCCATTACGCCATGCTTCAGAAATGTGGAAAATGGTCCGTTTTCAAATGTTTTATTTTTGAACGTCAGTTCACATTTGTAGGTGGATCATCAGTGTTAGAGCTAAAATTAGCATGTTTAAAGTGATTTTCATGCTTCCAGGGGCTCGGGAAGTTAATTAAATACCATTTGGAGGCATTTAATGTTCGAGCAAAAACGGCTGATTTTCGACAAAAGAGATAACACCCCCCCATTACGTCATGCTTCAGAAATGTGGAAAATGGTCCGTTTTCAAATGTTTTATTTTTGAACGTCAGTTCACATTTGTAGGTGGATCATCAGTGTTAGAGCTAAAATTAGCATGTTTAAAGTGATTTTCATGCTTCCAGGGGCCCAAAACACAAGATTTATGGAATGGTTAAAAGTGCATGAAAATGGCCAATTTACTCACTCTGAGTTCTCAAAAAGGGTTTCTTCACCCCGGGAAGTTAATTAAATACCATTTGGAGGCATTTAATGTTCGAGCAAAAACGGCTGATTTTCGACAAAAGAGATAACACCCCCCCATTACGTCATGCTTCAGAAATGTGGAAAATGGTCCGTTTTCAAATGTTTTATTTTTGAACGTCAGTTCACATTTGTAGGTGGATCATCAGTGTTAGAGCTAAAATTAGCATGTTTAAAGTGATTTTCATGCTTCCAGGGGCTCGGGAAGTTAATTAAATACCATTTGGAGGCATTTAATGTTCGAGCAAAAACGGCTGATTTTCGACAAAAGAGATAACACCCCCCCATTACGTCATGCTTCAGAAATGTGGAAAATGGTCCGTTTTCAAATGTTTTATTTTTGAACGTCAGTTCACATTTGTAGGTGGATCATCAGTGTTAGAGCTAAAATTAGCATGTTTAAAGTGATTTTCATGCTTCCAGGGGCCCAAAACACAAGATTAATGGAATGGTTAAAAGTGCATGAAAATGGCCAATTTACTCACTCTGAGTTCTCAAAAAGGGTTTCTTCACCCCGGGAAGTTAATTAAATACCATTTGGAGGCATTTAATGTTCGAGCAAAAACGGCTGATTTTCGACAAAAGAGATAACACCCCCCCATTACGTCATGCTTCAGAAATGTGGAAAATGGTCCGTTTTCAAATGTTTTATTTTTGAACGTCAGTTCACATTTGTAGGTGGATCATCAGTGTTAGAGCTAAAATTAGCATGTTTAAAGTGATTTTCATGCTTCCAGGGGCTCGGGAAGTTAATTAAATACCATTTGGAGGCATTTAATGTTCGAGCAAAAACGGCTGATTTTCGACAAAGGAGATAACACCCCCCCATTACGTCATGCTTCAGAAATGTGGAAAATGGTCCGTTTTCAAATGTTTTATTTTTGAACGTCAGTTCACATTTGTAGGTGGATCATCAGTGTTAGAGCTAAAATTAGCATGTTTAAAGTGATTTTCATGCTTCCAGGGGCTCGGGAAGTTAATTAAATACCATTTGGAGGCATTTAATGTTCGAGCAAAAACGGCTGATTTTCGACAAAAGAGATAACACCCCCCCATTACGTCATGCTTCAGAAATGTGGAAAATGGTCCGTTTTCAAATGTTTTATTTTTGAACGTCAGTTCACATTTGTAGGTGGATCATCAGTGTTAGAGCTAAAATTAGCATGTTTAAAGTGATTTTCATGCTTCCAGGGGCTCGGGAAGTGAAATAAATACCATTTGGAGGCATTTAATGTTCGAGCAAAAACGGCTGATTTTCGACAAAAGAGATAACACCCCCCCATTACGTCATGCTTCAGAAATGTGGAAAATGGTCCGTTTTCAAATGTTTTATTTTTGAACGTCAGTTCACATTTGTAGGTGGATCATCAGTGTTAGAGCTAAAATTAGCATGTTTAAAGTGATTTTCATGCTTCCAGGGGCTCGGGAAGTTAATTAAATACCATTTGGAGGCATTTAATGTTCGAGCAAAAACGGCTGATTTTCGACAAAAGAGATAACACCCCCCCATTACGTCATGCTTCAGAAATGTGGAAAATGGTCCGTTTTCAAATGTTTTATTTTTGAACGTCAGTTCACATTTGTAGGTGGATCATCAGTGTTAGAGCTAAAATTAGCATGTTTAAAGTGATTTTCATGCTTCCAGGGGCTCGGGAAGTGAAATAAATACCATTTGGAGGCATTTAATGTTCGAGCAAAAACGGCTGATTTTCGACAAAAGAGATAACACCCCCCCATTACGTCATGCTTCAGAAATGTGGAAAATGGTCCGTTTTCAAATGTTTTATTTTTGAATGTCAGTTCACATTTGTAGGTGGATCATCAGTGTTAGAGCTAAAATTAGCATGTTTAAAGTGATTTTCATGCTTCCAGGGGCTCAAAACACAAGATTAATGGAATGGTTAAAAGTGCATGAAAATGGCCAATTTACTCACTCTGAGTTCACAAAAAGGGTTTCTTCACCCCGGGAAGTGAAATAAATACCATTTGGAGGCATTTAATGTTCGAGCAAAAACGGCTGATTTTCGACAAAAGAGATAACACCCCCCCATTACGTCATGCTTCAGAAATGTGGAAAATGGTCCGTTTTCAAATGTTTTATTTTTGAACGTCAGTTCACATTTGTAGGTGGATCATCAGTGTTAGAGCTAAAATTAGCATGTTTAAAGTGATTTTCATGCTTCCAGGGGCCCAAAACACAAGATTTATGGAATGGTTAAAAGTGCATGAAAATGGCCAATTTACTCACTCTGAGTTCTCAAAAAGGGTTTCTTCACCCCGGGAAGTTAATTAAATACCATTTGGAGGCATTTAATGTTCGAGCAAAAACGGCTGATTTTCGACAAAAGAGATAACACCCCCCCATTACGTCATGCTTCAGAAATGTGGAAAATGGTCCGTTTTCAAATGTTTTATTTTTGAACGTCAGTTCACATATGTAGGTGGATCATCAGTGTTAGAGCTAAAATTAGCATGTTTAAAGTGATTTTCATGCTTCCAGGGGCTCGGGAAGTTAATTAAATACCATTTGGAGGCATTTAATGTTCGAGCAAAAACGGCTGATTTTCGACAAAAGAGATAACACCCCCCCATTACGTCATGCTTCAGAAATGTGGAAAATGGTCCGTTTTCAAATGTTTTATTTTTGAACGTCAGTTCACATTTGTAGGTGGATCATCAGTGTTAGAGCTAAAATTAGCATGTTTAAAGTGATTTTCATGCTTCCAGGGGCCCAAAACACAAGATTTATGGAATGGTTAAAAGTGCATGAAAATGGCCAATTTACTCACTCTGAGTTCTCAAAAAGGGTTTCTTCACCCCGGGAAGTTAATTAAATACCATTTGGAGGCATTTAATGTTCGAGCAAAAACGGCTGATTTTCGACAAAAGAGATAACACCCCCCCATTACTTCATGCTTCAGAAATGTGGAAAATGGTCCGTTTTCAAATGTTTTATTTTTGCACGTCAGTTCACATTTGTAGGTGGATCATCAGTGTTAGAGCTAAAATTAGCATGTTTAAAGTGATTTTCATGCTTCCAGGGGCTCGGGAAGTTAATTAAATACCATTTGGAGGCATTTAATGTTCGAGCAAAAACGGCTGATTTTCGACAAAAGAGATAACACCCCCCCATTACGTCATGCTTCAGAAATGTGGAAAATGGTCCGTTTTCAAATGTTTTATTTTTGAACGTCAGTTCACATTTGTAGGTGGATCATCAGTGTTAGAGCTAAAATTAGCATGTTTAAAGTGATTTTCATGCTTCCAGGGGCTCGGGAAGTGAAATAAATACCATTTGGAGGCATTTAATGTTCGAGCAAAAACGGCTGATTTTCGACAAAAGAGATAACACCCCCCATTACGTCATGCTTCAGAAATGTGGAAAATGGTCCGTTTTCAAATGTTTTATTTTTGAACGTCAGTTCACATTTGTAGGTGGATCATCAGTGTTAGAGCTAAAATTAGCATGTTTAAAGTGATTTTCATTCTTCCAGGGGCTCGGGAAGTTAATTAAATACCATTTGGAGGCATTTAATGTTCGAGCAAAAACGGCTGATTTTCGACAAAAGAGATAACACCCCCCCATTACGTCATGCTTCAGAAATGTGGAAAATGGTCCGTTTTCAAATGTTTTATTTTTGAACGTCAGTTCACATTTGTAGGTGGATCATCAGTGTTAGAGCTAAAATTAGCATGTTTAAAGTGATTTTCATGCTTCCAGGGGCTCGGGAAGTTAACTAAATACCATTTGGAGGCATTTAATGTTCGAGCAAAAACGGCTGATTTTCGACAAAAGAGATAACACCCCCCCCCCATTACGTCATGCTTCAGAAATGTGGAAAATGGTCCGTTTTCAAATGTTTTATTTTTGAACGTCAGTTCACATTTGTAGGTGGATCATCAGTGTTAGAGCTAAAATTAGCATGTTTAAAGTGATTTTCATGCTTCCAGGGGCTCGGGAAGTTAATTAAATACCATTTGGAGGCATTTAATGTTCGAGCAAAAACGGCTGATTTTCGACAAAAGAGATAACACCCCCCCATTACGTCATGCTTCAGAAATGTGGAAAATGGTCCGTTTTCAAATGTTTTATTTTTGAACGTCAGTTCACATTTGTAGGTGGATCATCAGTGTTAGAGCTAAAATTAGCATGTTTAAAGTGATTTTCATGCTTCCAGGGGCTCGGGAAGTGAAATAAATACCATTTGGAGGCATTTAATGTTCGAGCAAAAACGGCTGATTTTCGACAAAAGAGATAACACCCCCCCATTACGCCATGCTTCAGAAATGTGGAAAATGGTCCGTTTTCAAATGTTTTATTTTTGAACGTCAGTTCACATTTGTAGGTGGATCATCAGTGTTAGAGCTAAAATTAGCATGTTTAAAGTGATTTTCATGCTTCCAGGGGCTCGGGAAGTTAATTAAATACCATTTGGAGGCATTTAATGTTCGAGCAAAAACGGCTGATTTTCGACAAAAGAGATAACACCCCCCCATTACGTCATGCTTCAGAAATGTGGAAAATGGTCCGTTTTCAAATGTTTTATTTTTGAACGTCAGTTCACATTTGTAGGTGGATCATCAGTGTTAGAGCTAAAATTAGCATGTTTAAAGTGATTTTCATGCTTCCAGGGGCCCAAAACACAAGATTTATGGAATGGTTAAAAGTGCATGAAAATGGCCAATTTACTCACTCTGAGTTCTCAAAAAGGGTTTCTTCACCCCGGGAAGTTAATTAAATACCATTTGGAGGCATTTAATGTTCGAGCAAAAACGGCTGATTTTCGACAAAAGAGATAACACCCCCCCCATTACGTCATGCTTCAGAAATGTGGAAAATGGTCCGTTTTCAAATGTTTTATTTTTGAACGTCAGTTCACATTTGTAGGTGGATCATCAGTGTTAGAGCTAAAATTAGCATGTTTAAAGTGATTTTCATGCTTCCAGGGGCTCGGGAAGTTAATTAAATACCATTTGGAGGCATTTAATGTTCGAGCAAAAACGGCTGATTTTCGACAAAAGAGATAACACCCCCCCATTACGCCATGCTTCAGAAATGTGGAAAATGGTCCGTTTTCAAATGTTTTATTTTTGAACGTCAGTTCACATTTGTAGGTGGATCATCAGTGTTAGAGCTAAAATTAGCATGTTTAAAGTGATTTTCATGCTTCCAGGGGCTCGGGAAGTTAATTAAATACCATTTGGAGGCATTTAATGTTCGAGCAAAAACGGCTGATTTTCGACAAAAGAGATAACACCCCCCCATTACGTCATGCTTCAGAAATGTGGAAAATGGTCCGTTTTCAAATGTTTTATTTTTGAACGTCAGTTCACATTTGTAGGTGGATCATCAGTGTTAGAGCTAAAATTAGCATGTTTAAAGTGATTTTCATGCTTCCAGGGGCTCGGGAAGTGAAATAAATACCATTTGGAGGCATTTAATGTTCGAGCAAAAACGGCTGATTTTCGACAAAAGAGATAACACCCCCCCATTACGCCATGCTTCAGAAATGTGGAAAATGGTCCGTTTTCAAATGTTTTATTTTTGAACGTCAGTTCACATTTGTAGGTGGATCATCAGTGTTAGAGCTAAAATTAGCATGTTTAAAGTGATTTTCATGCTTCCAGGGGCTCGGGAAGTTAATTAAATACCATTTGGAGGCATTTAATGTTCGAGCAAAAACGGCTGATTTTCGACAAAAGAGATAACACCCCCCATTACGTCATGCTTCAGAAATGTGGAAAATGGTCCGTTTTCAAATGTTTTATTTTTGAACGTCAGTTCACATTTGTAGGTGGATCATCAGTGTTAGAGCTAAAATTAGCATGTTTAAAGTGATTTTCATGCTTCCAGGGGCCCAAAACACAAGATTTATGGAATGGTTAAAAGTGCATGAAAATGGCCAATTTACTCACTCTGAGTTCTCAAAAAGGGTTTCTTCACCCCGGGAAGTTAATTAAATACCATTTGGAGGCATTTAATGTTCGAGCAAAAACGGCTGATTTTCGACAAAAGAGATAACACCCCCCCATTACGTCATGCTTCAGAAATGTGGAAAATGGTCCGTTTTCAAATGTTTTATTTTTGAACGTCAGTTCACATTTGTAGGTGGATCATCAGTGTTAGAGCTAAAATTAGCATGTTTAAAGTGATTTTCATGCTTCCAGGGGCTCGGGAAGTTAATTAAATACCATTTGGAGGCATTTAATGTTCGAGCAAAAACGGCTGATTTTCGACAAAAGAGATAACACCCCCCCATTACGTCATGCTTCAGAAATGTGGAAAATGGTCCGTTTTCAAATGTTTTATTTTTGAACGTCAGTTCACATTTGTAGGTGGATCATCAGTGTTAGAGCTAAAATTAGCATGTTTAAAGTGATTTTCATGCTTCCAGGGGCCCAAAACACAAGATTAATGGAATGGTTAAAAGTGCATGAAAATGGCCAATTTACTCACTCTGAGTTCTCAAAAAGGGTTTCTTCACCCCGGGAAGTTAATTAAATACCATTTGGAGGCATTTAATGTTCGAGCAAAAACGGCTGATTTTCGACAAAAGAGATAACACCCCCCCATTACGTCATGCTTCAGAAATGTGGAAAATGGTCCGTTTTCAAATGTTTTATTTTTGAACGTCAGTTCACATTTGTAGGTGGATCATCAGTGTTAGAGCTAAAAGTAGCATGTTTAAAGTGATTTTCATGCTTCCAGGGGCTCGGGAAGTTAATTAAATACCATTTGGAGGCATTTAATGTTCGAGCAAAAACGGCTGATTTTCGACAAAGGAGATAACACCCCCCCATTACGTCATGCTTCAGAAATGTGGAAAATGGTCCGTTTTCAAATGTTTTATTTTTGAACGTCAGTTCACATTTGTAGGTGGATCATCAGTGTTAGAGCTAAAATTAGCATGTTTAAAGTGATTTTCATGCTTCCAGGGGCTCGGGAAGTTAATTAAATACCATTTGGAGGCATTTAATGTTCGAGCAAAAACGGCTGATTTTCGACAAAAGAGATAACACCCCCCCATTACGTCATGCTTCAGAAATGTGGAAAATGGTCCGTTTTCAAATGTTTTATTTTTGAACGTCAGTTCACATTTGTAGGTGGATCATCAGTGTTAGAGCTAAAATTAGCATGTTTAAAGTGATTTTCATGCTTCCAGGGGCTCGGGAAGTGAAATAAATACCATTTGGAGGCATTTAATGTTCGAGCAAAAACGGCTGATTTTCGACAAAAGAGATAACACCCCCCCATTACGTCATGCTTCAGAAATGTGGAAAATGGTCCGTTTTCAAATGTTTTATTTTTGAACGTCAGTTCACATTTGTAGGTGGATCATCAGTGTTAGAGCTAAAATTAGCATGTTTAAAGTGATTTTCATGCTTCCAGGGGCTCGGGAAGTTAATTAAATACCATTTGGAGGCATTTAATGTTCGAGCAAAAACGGCTGATTTTCGACAAAAGAGATAACACCCCCCCATTACGTCATGCTTCAGAAATGTGGAAAATGGTCCGTTTTCAAATGTTTTATTTTTGAACGTCAGTTCACATTTGTAGGTGGATCATCAGTGTTAGAGCTAAAATTAGCATGTTTAAAGTGATTTTCATGCTTCCAGGGGCTCGGGAAGTGAAATAAATACCATTTGGAGGCATTTAATGTTCGAGCAAAAACGGCTGATTTTCGACAAAAGAGATAACACCCCCCCATTACGTCATGCTTCAGAAATGTGGAAAATGGTCCGTTTTCAAATGTTTTATTTTTGAATGTCAGTTCACATTTGTAGGTGGATCATCAGTGTTAGAGCTAAAATTAGCATGTTTAAAGTGATTTTCATGCTTCCAGGGGCTCAAAACACAAGATTAATGGAATGGTTAAAAGTGCATGAAAATGGCCAATTTACTCACTCTGAGTTCTCAAAAAGGGTTTCTTCACCCCGGGAAGTGAAATAAATACCATTTGGAGGCATTTAATGTTCGAGCAAAAACGGCTGATTTTCGACAAAAGAGATAACACCCCCCCATTACGTCATGCTTCAGAAATGTGGAAAATGGTCCGTTTTCAAATGTTTTATTTTTGAACGTCAGTTCACATTTGTAGGTGGATCATCAGTGTTAGAGCTAAAATTAGCATGTTTAAAGTGATTTTCATGCTTCCAGGGGCCCAAAACACAAGATTTATGGAATGGTTAAAAGTGCATGAAAATGGCCAATTTACTCACTCTGAGTTCTCAAAAAGGGTTTCTTCACCCCGGGAAGTTAATTAAATACCATTTGGAGGCATTTAATGTTCGAGCAAAAACGGCTGATTTTCGACAAAAGAGATAACACCCCCCCATTACGTCATGCTTCAGAAATGTGGAAAATGGTCCGTTTTCAAATGTTTTATTTTTGAACGTCAGTTCACATATGTAGGTGGATCATCAGTGTTAGAGCTAAAATTAGCATGTTTAAAGTGATTTTCATGCTTCCAGGGGCTCGGGAAGTTAATTAAATACCATTTGGAGGCATTTAATGTTCGAGCAAAAACGGCTGATTTTCGACAAAAGAGATAACACCCCCCCATTACGTCATGCTTCAGAAATGTGGAAAATGGTCCGTTTTCAAATGTTTTATTTTTGAACGTCAGTTCACATTTGTAGGTGGATCATCAGTGTTAGAGCTAAAATTAGCATGTTTAAAGTGATTTTCATGCTTCCAGGGGCCCAAAACACAAGATTTATGGAATGGTTAAAAGTGCATGAAAATGGCCAATTTACTCACTCTGAGTTCTCAAAAAGGGTTTCTTCACCCCGGGAAGTTAATTAAATACCATTTGGAGGCATTTAATGTTCGAGCAAAAACGGCTGATTTTCGACAAAAGAGATAACACCCCCCCATTACGTCATGCTTCAGAAATGTGGAAAATGGTCCGTTTTCAAAAGTTTTATTTTTGAACGTCAGTTCACATTTGTAGGTGGATCATCAGTGTTAGAGCTAAAATTAGCATGTTTAAAGTGATTTTCATGCTTCCAGGGGCTCGGGAAGTTAATTAAATACCATTTGGAGGCATTTAATGTTCGAGCAAAAACGGCTGATTTTCGACAAAAGAGATAACACCCCCCCATTACGTCATGCTTCAGAAATGTGGAAAATGGTCCGTTTTCAAATGTTTTATTTTTGAACGTCAGTTCACATTTGTAGGTGGATCATCAGTGTTAGAGCTAAAATTAGCATGTTTAAAGTGATTTTCATGCTTCCAGGGGCTCGGGAAGTTAATTAAATACCATTTGGAGGCATTTAATGTTCGAGCAAAAACGGCTGATTTTCGACAAAAGAGATAACACCCCCCCATTACGTCATGCTTCAGAAATGTGGAAAATGATCCGTTTTCAAATGTTTTATTTTTGAACGTCAGTTCACATTTGTAGGTGGATCATCAGTGTTAGAGCTAAAATTAGCATGTTTAAAGTGATTTTCATGCTTCCAGGGGCTCGGGAAGTGAAATAAATACCATTTGGAGGCATTTAATGTTCGAGCAAAAACGGCTGATTTTCGACAAAAGAGATAACACCCCCCCATTACGTCATGCTTCAGAAATGTGGAAAATGGTCCGTTTTCAAATGTTTTATTTTTGAACGTCAGTTCACATTTGTAGGTGGATCATCAGTGTTAGAGCTAAAATTAGCATGTTTAAAGTGATTTTCATGCTTCCAGGGGCTCGGGAAGTTAATTAAATACCATTTGGAGGCATTTAATGTTCGAGCAAAAACGGCTGATTTTCGACAAAAGAGATAACACCCCCCCATTACGTCATGCTTCAGAAATGTGGAAAATGGTCCGTTTTCAAATGTTTTATTTTTGAACGTCAGTTCACATTTGTAGGTGGATCATCAGTGTTAGAGCTAAAATTAGCATGTTTAAAGTGATTTTCATGCTTCCAGGGGCCCAAAACACAAGATTTATGGAATGGTTAAAAGTGCATGAAAATGGCCAATTTACTCACTCTGAGTTCTCAAAAAGGGTTTCTTCACCCCGGGAAGTTAATTAAATACCATTTGGAGGCATTTAATGTTCGAGCAAAAACGGCTGATTTTCGACAAAAGAGATAACACCCCCCCATTACGTCATGCTTCAGAAATGTGGAAAATGGTCCGTTTTCAAATGTTTTATTTTTGAACGTCAGTTCACATTTGTAGGTGGATCATCAGTGTTAGAGCTAAAATTAGCATGTTTAAAGTGATTTTCATGCTTCCAGGGGCTCGGGAAGTTAATTAAATACCATTTGGCGGCATTTAATGTTCGAGCAAAAACGGCTGATTTTCGACAAAAGAGATAACACCCCCCCATTACGTCATGCTTCAGAAATGTGGAAAATGGTCCGTTTTCAAATGTTTTATTTTTGAACGTCAGTTCACATTTGTAGGTGGATCATCAGTGTTAGAGCTAAAATTAGCATGTTTAAAGTGATTTTCATGCTTCCAGGGGCTCGGGAAGTTAATTAAATACCATTTGGAGGCATTTAATGTTCGAGCAAAAACGGCTGATTTTCGACAAAAGAGATAACACCCCCCCATTACGTCATGCTTCAGAAATGTGGAAAATGGTCCGTTTTCAAATGTTTTATTTTTGAACGTCAGTTCACATTTGTAGGTGGATCATCAGTGTTAGAGCTAAAATTAGCATGTTTAAAGTGATTTTCATGCTTCCAGGGGCCCAAAACACAAGATTTATGGAATGGTTAAAAGTGCATGAAAATGGCCAATTTACTCACTCTGAGTTCTCAAAAAGGGTTTCTTCACCCCGGGAAGTTAATTAAATACCATTTGGAGGCATTTAATGTTCGAGCAAAAACGGCTGATTTTCGACAAAAGAGATAACACCCCCCCATTACGTCATGCTTCAGAAATGTGGAAAATGGTCCGTTTTCAAATGTTTTATTTTTGAACGTCAGTTCACATTTGTAGGTGGATCATCAGTGTTAGAGCTAAAATTAGCATGTTTAAAGTGATTTTCATGCTTCCAGGGGCTCGGGAAGTTAATTAAATACCATTTGGAGGCATTTAATGTTCGAGCAAAAACGGCTGATTTTCGACAAAAGAGATAACACCCCCCCATTACGTCATGCTTCAGAAATGTGGAAAATGGTCCGTTTTCAAATGTTTTATTTTTGAACGTCAGTTCACATTTGTAGGTGGATCATCAGTGTTAGAGCTAAAATTAGCATGTTTAAAGTGATTTTCATGCTTCCAGGGGCCCAAAACACAAGATTAATGGAATGGTTAAAAGTGCATGAAAATGGCCAATTTACTCACTCTGAGTTCTCAAAAAGGGTTTCTTCACCCCGGGAAGTTAATTAAATACCATTTGGAGGCATTTAATGTTCGAGCAAAAACGGCTGATTTTCGACAAAAGAGATAACACCCCCCCATTACGTCATGCTTCAGAAATGTGGAAAATGGTCCGTTTTCAAATGTTTTATTTTTGAACGTCAGTTCACATTTGTAGGTGGATCATCAGTGTTAGAGCTAAAATTAGCATGTTTAAAGTGATTTTCATGCTTCCAGGGGCTCGGGAAGTTAATTAAATACCATTTGGAGGCATTTAATGTTCGAGCAAAAACGGCTGATTTTCGACAAAGGAGATAACACCCCCCCATTACGTCATGCTTCAGAAATGTGGAAAATGGTCCGTTTTCAAATGTTTTATTTTTGAACGTCAGTTCACATTTGTAGGTGGATCATCAGTGTTAGAGCTAAAATTAGCATGTTTAAAGTGATTTTCATGCTTCCAGGGGCTCGGGAAGTTAATTAAATACCATTTGGAGGCATTTAATGTTCGAGCAAAAACGGCTGATTTTCGACAAAAGAGATAACACCCCCCCATTACGTCATGCTTCAGAAATGTGGAAAATGGTCCGTTTTCAAATGTTTTATTTTTGAACGTCAGTTCACATTTGTAGGTGGATCATCAGTGTTAGAGCTAAAATTAGCATGTTTAAAGTGATTTTCATGCTTCCAGGGGCTCGGGAAGTGAAATAAATACCATTTGGAGGCATTTAATGTTCGAGCAAAAACGGCTGATTTTCGACAAAAGAGATAACACCCCCCATTACGTCATGCTTCAGAAATGTGGAAAATGGTCCGTTTTCAAATGTTTTATTTTTGAACGTCAGTTCACATTTGTAGGTGGATCATCAGTGTTAGAGCTAAAATTAGCATGTTTAAAGTGATTTTCATGCTTCCAGGGGCTCGGGAAGTTAATTAAATACCATTTGGAGGCATTTAATGTTCGAGCAAAAACGGCTGATTTTCGACAAAAGAGATAACACCCCCCCATTACGTCATGCTTCAGAAATGTGGAAAATGGTCCGTTTTCAAATGTTTTATTTTTGAACGTCAGTTCACATTTGTAGGTGGATCATCAGTGTTAGAGCTAAAATTAGCATGTTTAAAGTGATTTTCATGCTTCCAGGGGCTCGGGAAGTGAAATAAATACCATTTGGAGGCATTTAATGTTCGAGCAAAAACGGCTGATTTTCGACAAAAGAGATAACACCCCCCCATTACGTCATGCTTCAGAAATGTGGAAAATGGTCCGTTTTCAAATGTTTTATTTTTGAATGTCAGTTCACATTTGTAGGTGGATCATCAGTGTTAGAGCTAAAATTAGCATGTTTAAAGTGATTTTCATGCTTCCAGGGGCTCAAAACACAAGATTAATGGAATGGTTAAAAGTGCATGAAAATGGCCAATTTACTCACTCTGAGTTCTCAAAAAGGGTTTCTTCACCCCGGGAAGTGAAATAAATACCATTTGGAGGCATTTAATGTTCGAGCAAAAACGGCTGATTTTCGACAAAAGAGATAACACCCCCCCATTACGTCATGCTTCAGAAATGTGGAAAATGGTCCGTTTTCAAATGTTTTATTTTTGAACGTCAGTTCACATTTGTAGGTGGATCATCAGTGTTAGAGCTAAAATTAGCATGTTTAAAGTGATTTTCATGCTTCCAGGGGCCCAAAACACAAGATTTATGGAATGGTTAAAAGTGCATGAAAATGGCCAATTTACTCACTCTGAGTTCTCAAAAAGGGTTTCTTCACCCCGGGAAGTTAATTAAATACCATTTGGAGGCATTTAATGTTCGAGCAAAAACGGCTGATTTTCGACAAAAGAGATAACACCCCCCCATTACGTCATGCTTCAGAAATGTGGAAAATGGTCCGTTTTCAAATGTTTTATTTTTGAACGTCAGTTCACATATGTAGGTGGATCATCAGTGTTAGAGCTAAAATTAGCATGTTTAAAGTGATTTTCATGCTTCCAGGGGCTCGGGAAGTTAATTAAATACCATTTGGAGGCATTTAATGTTCGAGCAAAAACGGCTGATTTTCGACAAAAGAGATAACACCCCCCCATTACGTCATGCTTCAGAAATGTGGAAAATGGTCCGTTTTCAAATGTTTTATTTTTGAACGTCAGTTCACATTTGTAGGTGGATCATCAGTGTTAGAGCTAAAATTAGCATGTTTAAAGTGATTTTCATGCTTCCAGGGGCCCAAAACACAAGATTTATGGAATGGTTAAAAGTGCATGAAAATGGCCAATTTACTCACTCTGAGTTCTCAAAAAGGGTTTCTTCACCCCGGGAAGTTAATTAAATACCATTTGGAGGCATTTAATGTTCGAGCAAAAACGGCTGATTTTCGACAAAAGAGATAACACCCCCCCATTACGTCATGCTTCAGAAATGTGGAAAATGGTCCGTTTTCAAAAGTTTTATTTTTGAACGTCAGTTCACATTTGTAGGTGGATCATCAGTGTTAGAGCTAAAATTAGCATGTTTAAAGTGATTTTCATGCTTCCAGGGGCTCGGGAAGTTAATTAAATACCATTTGGAGGCATTTAATGTTCGAGCAAAAACGGCTGATTTTCGACAAAAGAGATAACACCCCCCCATTACGTCATGCTTCAGAAATGTGGAAAATGGTCCGTTTTCAAATGTTTTATTTTTGAACGTCAGTTCACATTTGTAGGTGGATCATCAGTGTTAGAGCTAAAATTAGCATGTTTAAAGTGATTTTCATGCTTCCAGGGGCTCGGGAAGTTAATTAAATACCATTTGGAGGCATTTAATGTTCGAGCAAAAACGGCTGATTTTCGACAAAAGAGATAACACCCCCCCATTACGTCATGCTTCAGAAATGTGGAAAATGATCCGTTTTCAAATGTTTTATTTTTGAACGTCAGTTCACATTTGTAGGTGGATCATCAGTGTTAGAGCTAAAATTAGCATGTTTAAAGTGATTTTCATGCTTCCAGGGGCTCGGGAAGTGAAATAAATACCATTTGGAGGCATTTAATGTTCGAGCAAAAACGGCTGATTTTCGACAAAAGAGATAACACCCCCCCATTACGTCATGCTTCAGAAATGTGGAAAATGGTCCGTTTTCAAATGTTTTATTTTTGAACGTCAGTTCACATTTGTAGGTGGATCATCAGTGTTAGAGCTAAAATTAGCATGTTTAAAGTGATTTTCATGCTTCCAGGGGCTCGGGAAGTTAATTAAATACCATTTGGAGGCATTTAATGTTCGAGCAAAAACGGCTGATTTTCGACAAAAGAGATAACACCCCCCCATTACGTCATGCTTCAGAAATGTGGAAAATGGTCCGTTTTCAAATGTTTTATTTTTGAACGTCAGTTCACATTTGTAGGTGGATCATCAGTGTTAGAGCTAAAATTAGCATGTTTAAAGTGATTTTCATGCTTCCAGGGGCCCAAAACACAAGATTTATGGAATGGTTAAAAGTGCATGAAAATGGCCAATTTACTCACTCTGAGTTCTCAAAAAGGGTTTCTTCACCCCGGGAAGTTAATTAAATACCATTTGGAGGCATTTAATGTTCGAGCAAAAACGGCTGATTTTCGACAAAAGAGATAACACCCCCCCATTACGTCATGCTTCAGAAATGTGGAAAATGGTCCGTTTTCAAATGTTTTATTTTTGAACGTCAGTTCACATTTGTAGGTGGATCATCAGTGTTAGAGCTAAAATTAGCATGTTTAAAGTGATTTTCATGCTTCCAGGGGCTCGGGAAGTTAATTAAATACCATTTGGCGGCATTTAATGTTCGAGCAAAAACGGCTGATTTTCGACAAAAGAGATAACACCCCCCCATTACGTCATGCTTCAGAAATGTGGAAAATGGTCCGTTTTCAAATGTTTTATTTTTGAACGTCAGTTCACATTTGTAGGTGGATCATCAGTGTTAGAGCTAAAATTAGCATGTTTAAAGTGATTTTCATGCTTCCAGGGGCTCGGGAAGTTAATTAAATACCATTTGGAGGCATTTAATGTTCGAGCAAAAACGGCTGATTTTCGACAAAAGAGATAACACCCCCCCATTACGTCATGCTTCAGAAATGTGGAAAATGGTCCGTTTTCAAATGTTTTATTTTTGAATGTCAGTTCACATTTGTAGGTGGATCATCAGTGTTAGAGCTAAAATTAGCATGTTTAAAGTGATTTTCATGCTTCCAGGGGCCCAAAACACAAGATTTATGGAATGGTTAAAAGTGCATGAAAATGGCCAATTTATTCACTCTGAGTTCTCAAAAAGGGTTTCTTCACCCCGGGAAGTTAATTAAATACCATTTGGAGGCATTTAATGTGCGAGCAAAAACGGCTGATTTTCGACAAAAGAGATAACACCCCCCCATTACGTCATGCTTCAGAAATGTGGAAAATGGTCCGTTTTCAAATGTTTTATTTTTGAACGTCAGTTCACATTTGTAGGTGGATCATCAGTGTTAGAGCTAAAATTAGCATGTTTAAAGTGATTTTCATGCTTCCAGGGGCTCGGGAAGTTAATTAAATACCATTTGGAGGCATTTAATGTTCGAGCAAAAACGGCTGATTTTCGACAAAAGAGATAACACCCCCCATTACGTCATGCTTCAGAAATGTGGAAAATGGTCCGTTTTCAAATGTTTTATTTTTGAACGTCAGTTCACATTTGTAGGTGGATCATCAGTGTTAGAGCTAAAATTAGCATGTTTAAAGTGATTTTCATGCTTCCAGGGGCTCGGGAAGTGAAATAAATACCATTTGGAGGCATTTAATGTTCGAGCAAAAACGGCTGATTTTCGACAAAAGAGATAACACCCCCCCCCCATTACGTCATGCTTCAGAAATGTGGAAAATGGTCCGTTTTCAAATGTTTTATTTTTGAACGTCAGTTCACATTTGTAGGTGGATCATCAGTGTTAGAGCTAAAATTAGCATGTTTAAAGTGATTTTCATGCTTCCAGGGGCTCGGGAAGTTAATTAAATACCATTTGGAGGCATTTAATGTTCGAGCAAAAACGGCTGATTTTCGACAAAAGAGATAACACCCCCCATTACGTCATGCTTCAGAAATGTGGAAAATGGTCTGTTTTCAAATGTTTTATTTTTGAACGTCAGTTCACATTTGTAGGTGGATCATCAGTGTTAGAGCTAAAATTAGCATGTTTAAAGTGATTTTCATGCTTCCAGGGGCCCAAAACACAAGATTTATGGAATGGTTAAAAGTGCATGAAAGTGGCCAATTTACTCACTCTGAGTTCTCAAAAAGGGTTTCTTCACCCCGGGAAGTTAATTAAATACCATTTGGAGGCATTTAATGTTCGAGCAAAAACGGCTGATTTTCGACAAAAGAGATAACACCCCCCCATTACGTCATGCTTCAGAAATGTGGAAAATGGTCCGTTTTCAAATGTTTTATTTTTGAACGTCAGTTCACATTTGTAGGTGGATCATCAGTGTTAGAGCTAAAATTAGCATGTTTAAAGTGATTTTCATGCTTCCAGGGGCTCGGGAAGTTAATTAAATACCATTTGGAGGCATTTAATGTTCGAGCAAAAACGGCTGATTTTCGACAAAAGAGATAACACCCCCCATTACGTCATGCTTCAGAAATGTGGAAAATGGTCCGTTTTCAAATGTTTTATTTTTGAACGTCAGTTCACATTTGTAGGTGGATCATCAGTGTTAGAGCTAAAATTAGCATGTTTAAAGTGATTTTCATGCTTCCAGGGGCTCGGGAAGTGAAATAAATACCATTTGGAGGCATTTAATGTTCGAGCAAAAACGGCTGATTTTCGACAAAAGAGATAACACCCCCCCCCATTACGTCATGCTTCAGAAATGTGGAAAATGGTCCGTTTTCAAATGTTTTATTTTTGAACGTCAGTTCACATTTGTAGGTGGATCATCAGTGTTAGAGCTAAAATTAGCATGTTTAAAGTGATTTTCATGCTTCCAGGGGCTCGGGAAGTTAATTAAATACCATTTGGAGGCATTTAATGTTCGAGCAAAAACGGCTGATTTTCGACAAAAGAGATAACACCCCCCATTACGTCATGCTTCAGAAATGTGGAAAATGGTCCGTTTTCAAATGTTTTATTTTTGAACGTCAGTTCACATTTGTAGGTGGATCATCAATGTTAGAGCTAAAATTAGCATGTTTAAAGTGATTTTCATGCTTCCAGGGGCTCGGGAAGTGAAATAAATACCATTTGGAGGCATTTAATGTTCGGGCAAAAACGGCTGATTTTCGACAAAAGAGATAACACCCCCCCATTACGTCATGCTTCAGAAATGTGGAAAATGGTCCGTTTTCAAATGTTTTATTTTTGAACGTCAGTTCACATTTGTAGGTGGATCATCAGTGTTAGAGCTAAAATTAGCATGTTTAAAGTGATTTTCATGCTTCCAGGGGCCCAAAACACAAGATTAATGGAATGGTTAAAAGTGCATGAAAATGGCCAATTTACTCACTCTGAGTTCTCAAAAAGGGTTTCTTCACCCCGGGAAGTTAATTAAATACCATTTGGAGGCATTTAATGTTCGAGCAAAAACGGCTGATTTTCGACAAAAGAGATAACACCCCCCCATTACGTCATGCTTCAGAAATGTGGAAAATGGTCCGTTTTCAAATGTTTTATTTTTGAACGTCATTTCACATTTGTAGGTGGATCATCAGTGTTAGAGCTAAAATTAGCATGTTTAAAGTGATTTTCATGCTTCCAGGGGCTCAGGAAGTTAATTAAATACCATTTGGAGGCATTTAATGTTCGAGCAAAAACGGCTGATTTTCGACAAAAGAGATAACACCCCCCCATTACGTCATGCTTCAGAAATGTGGAAAATGGTCCGTTTTCAAATGTTTTATTTTTGAACATCAGTTCACATTTGTAGGTGGATCATCAGTGTTAGAGCTAAAATTAGCATGTTTAAAGTGATTTTCATGCTTCCAGGGGCCCAAAACACAAGATTAATGGAATGGTTAAAAGTGCATGAAAATGGCCAATTTACTCACTCTGAGTTCTCAAAAAGGGTTTCTTCACCCCGGGAAGTTAATTAAATACCATTTGGAGGCATTTAATGTTCGAGCAAAAACGGCTGATTTTCGACAAAAGAGATAACACCCCCCCATTACGTCATGCTTCAGAAATGTGGAAAATGGTCCGTTTTCAAATGTTTTATTTTTGAACGTCAGTTCACATTTGTAGGTGGATCATCAGTGTTAGAGCTAAAATTAGCATGTTTAAAGTGATTTTCATGCTTCCAGGGGCTCGGGAAGTTAATTAAATACCATTTGGAGGCATTTAATGTTCAAGCAAAAACGGCTGATTTTCGACAAAAGAGATAACACCCCCCATTACGTCATGCTTCAGAAATGTGGAAAATGGTCCGTTTTCAAATGTTTTATTTTTGAACGTCAGTTCACATTTGTAGGTGGATCATCAGTGTTAGAGCTAAAATTAGCATGTTTAAAGTGATTTTCATGTTTCCAGGGGCTCGGGAAGTTAATTAAATACCATTTGGAGGCATTTAATGTTCGAGCAAAAACGGCTGATTTTCGACAAAAGAGATAACACCCCCCCATTACGTCATGCTTCAGAAATGTGGAAAATGGTCCGTTTTCAAATGTTTTATTTTTGAACGTCAGTTCACATTTGTAGGTGGATCATCAGTGTTAGAGCTAAAATTAGCATGTTTAAAGTGATTTTCATGCTTCCAGGGGCTCGGGAAGTTAATTAAATACCATTTGGAGGCATTTAATGTTCGAGCAAAAACGGCTGATTTTCGACAAAAGAGATAACACCCCCCCATTACGTCAAGCTTCAGAAATGTGGAAAATGGTCCGTTTTCAAATGTTTTATTTTTGAACGTCAGTTCACATTTGTAGGTGGATCATCAGTGTTAGAGCTAAAATTAGCATGTTTAAAGTGATTTTCATGCTTCCAGGGGCTCGGGAAGTTAATTAAATACCATTTGGAGGCATTTAATGTTCGAGCAAAAACGGCTGATTTTCGACAAAAGAGATAACACCCCCCCATTACGTCATGCTTCAGAAATGTGGAAAATGGTCCGTTTTCAAATGTTTTATTTTTGAACGTCAGTTCACATTTGTAGGTGGATCATCAGTGTTAGATCTAAAATTAGCATGTTTAAAGTGATTTTCATGCTTCCGGGGGCTCGGGAAGTTAATTAAATACCATTTGGAGGCATTTAATGTTCGAGCAAAAACGGCTGATTTTCGACAAAAGAGATAACACCCCCCCCATTACGTCATGCTTCAGAAATGTGGAAAATGGTCCGTTTTCAAATGTTTTATTTTTGAACGTCAGTTCACATTTGTAGGTGGATCATCAGTGTTAGAGCTAAAATTAGCATGTTTAAAGTGATTTTCATGCTTCCAGGGGCTCGGGAAGTGAAATAAATACCATTTGGAGGCATTTACAGCCTGATTCAAGATCGGGCCGTTTTGCGAGGCTCAAATAGCGAATCATAAGGAATCGCTATTTGAGACTCGCAAAACGGTAATCATGTAGGAATCGCAATATTAATTGCGATTCCCACTGATTCCTTATTTGCGATTAGCTAATTGCTAATCGCAAATAAGGAATAACTCCCCATGCATTCCTATGGGCCAAAAGGCCCATAGGAATGCATGGGGAGTATTCCTTATTTGCGATTAGCAATTTGCTAGTCGCAAATAAGATAGCGATTTAAAGGGTGCCAGGGGTGTCCAAAGGACACCCTGTAGCACCCCTTAAATGCAAATTGAAACAGGTGTTGCGCACACACATGTCCAAAGGACATGTGTGTGTGCAACATGCAACTTAGAAAAATGCTTTTAAAAGCATTTTTCTAAGTTTTTGCTATTTACCGAGAGGTCTGACCTCTCGGTAAATAGCGGCCCAAAATTGCATTTTCGCAATTTTCAAATGCTTCATGAATTGCATTTAAGGAATCTCAAATAGAGATTCCTTAAATGTAATTCCTCGCAATTTAGCGATTTAGCAATTACCGATTTTTGCATTTGGGATGCTGAATCCCAAATGCAAAAATCGCACTCGCAAAGGGCCGGATTCTCAGAATCCGGCCCTTTGCGAGCCGCTTTAGCCTTCATGAATAAGGCTGTTAATGTTCGAGCAAAAACGGCTGATTTTCGACAAAAGAGATAACACCCCCCCATTACGTCATGCTTCAGAAATGTGGAAAATGGTCCGTTTTCAAATGTTTTATTTTTGAACGTCAGTTCACATTTGTAGGTGGATCATCAGTGTTAGAGCTAAAATTAGCATGTTTAAAGTGATTTTCATGCTTCCAGGGGCTCGGGAAGTTAATTAAATACCATTTGGAGGCATTTAATGTTCGAGCAAAAACGGCTGATTTTCGACAAAAGAGATAACACCCCCCCATTACGTCATGCTTCAGAAATGTGGAAAATGGTCCGTTTTCAAATGTTTTATTTTTGAACATCAGTTCACATTTGTAGGTGGATCATCAGTGTTAGAGCTAAAATTAGCATGTTTAAAGTGATTTTCATGCTTCCAGGGGCCCAAAACACAAGATTAATGGAATGGTTAAAAGTGCATGAAAATGGCCAATTTACTCACTCTGAGTTCTCAAAAAGGGTTTCTTCACCCCGGGAAGTTAATTAAATACCATTTGGAGGCATTTAATGTTCGAGCAAAAACGGCTGATTTTCGACAAAAGAGATAACACCCCCCCATTACGTCATGCTTCAGAAATGTGGAAAATGGTCCGTTTTCAAATGTTTTATTTTTGAACGTCAGTTCACATTTGTAGGTGGATCATCAGTGTTAGAGCTAAAATTAGCATGTTTAAAGTGATTTTCATGCTTCCAGGGGCTCGGGAAGTTAATTAAATACCATTTGGAGGCATTTAATGTTCAAGCAAAAACGGCTGATTTTCGACAAAAGAGATAACACCCCCCATTACGTCATGCTTCAGAAATGTGGAAAATGGTCCGTTTTCAAATGTTTTATTTTTGAACGTCAGTTCACATTTGTAGGTGGATCATCAGTGTTAGAGCTAAAATTAGCATGTTTAAAGTGATTTTCATGTTTCCAGGGGCTCGGGAAGTTAATTAAATACCATTTGGAGGCATTTAATGTTCGAGCAAAAACGGCTGATTTTCGACAAAAGAGATAACACCCCCCCATTACGTCATGCTTCAGAAATGTGGAAAATGGTCCGTTTTCAAATGTTTTATTTTTGAACGTCAGTTCACATTTGTAGGTGGATCATCAGTGTTAGAGCTAAAATTAGCATGTTTAAAGTGATTTTCATGCTTCCAGGGGCTCGGGAAGTTAATTAAATACCATTTGGAGGCATTTAATGTTCGAGCAAAAACGGCTGATTTTCGACAAAAGAGATAACACCCCCCCATTACGTCATGCTTCAGAAATGTGGAAAATGGTCCGTTTTCAAATGTTTTATTTTTGAACGTCAGTTCACATTTGTAGGTGGATCATCAGTGTTAGAGCTAAAATTAGCATGTTTAAAGTGATTTTCATGCTTCCAGGGGCTCGGGAAGTTAATTAAATACCATTTGGAGGCATTTAATGTTCGAGCAAAAACGGCTGATTTTCGACAAAAGAGATAACACCCCCCCCATTACGTCATGCTTCAGAAATGTGGAAAATGGTCCGTTTTCAAATGTTTTATTTTTGAACGTCAGTTCACATTTGTAGGTGGATCATCAGTGTTAGAGCTAAAATTAGCATGTTTAAAGTGATTTTCATGCTTCCGGGGGCTCGGGAAGTTAATTAAATACCATTTGGAGGCATTTAATGTTCGAGCAAAAACGGCTGATTTTCGACAAAAGAGATAACACCCCCCCATTACGTCATGCTTCAGAAATGTGGAAAATGGTCCGTTTTCAAATGTTTTATTTTTGAACGTCAGTTCACATTTGTAGGTGGATCATCAGTGTTAGAGCTAAAATTAGCATGTTTAAAGTGATTTTCATGCTTCCAGGGGCTCGGGAAGTGAAATAAATACCATTTGGAGGCATTTACAGCCTGATTCAAGATCGGGCCGTTTTGCGAGGCTCAAATGGCGAATCATAAGGAATCGCTATTTGAGACTCGCAAAACGGTAATCATGTAGGAATCGCAATATTAATTGCGATTCCCACTGATTCCTTATTTGCGATTAGCTAATTGCTAATCGCAAATAAGGAATAACTCCCCATGCATTCCTATGGGCCAAAAGGCCCATAGGAATGCATGGGGAGTATTCCTTATTTGCGATTAGCAATTTGCTAGTCGCAAATAAGATAGCGATTTAAAGGGTGCCAGGGGTGTCCAAAGGACACCCTGTAGCACCCCTTAAATGCAAATTGAAACAGGTGTTGCGCACACACATGTCCAAAGGACATGTGTGTGTGCAACATGCAACTTAGAAAAATGCTTTTAAAAGCATTTTTCTAAGTTTTTGCTATTTACCGAGAGGTCTGACCTCTCGGTAAATAGCGGCCCAAAATTGCATTTTCGCAATTTTCAAATGCTTCATGAATTGCATTTAAGGAATCTCAAATAGAGATTCCTTAAATGTAATTCCTCGCAATTTAGCGATTTAGCAATTACCGATTTTTGCATTTGGGATGCTGAATCCCAAATGCAAAAATCGCACTCGCAAAGGGCCGGATTCTCAGAATCCGGCCCTTTGCAAACCGCTTTAGCCTTCATGAATAAGGCTGTTAATGTTCGAGCAAAAACGGCTGATTTTCGACAAAAGAGATAACACCCCCCCATTACGTCATGCTTCAGAAATGTGGAAAATGGTCCGTTTTCAAATGTTTTATTTTTGAACGTCAGTTCACATTTGTAGGTGGATCATCAGTGTTAGAGCTAAAATTAGCATGTTTAAAGTGATTTTCATGCTTCCAGGGGCTCGGGAAGTTAATTAAATACCATTTGGAGGCATTTAATGTTCGAGCAAAAACGGCTGATTTTCGACAAAAGAGATAACACCCCCCCATTACGTCATGCTTCAGAAATGTGGAAAATGGTCCGTTTTCAAATGTTTTATTTTTGAACGTCAGTTCACATTTGTAGGTGGATCATCAGTGTTAGAGCTAAAATTAGCATGTTTAAAGTGATTTTCATGCTTCCAGGGGCCCAAAACACAAGATTAATGGAATGGTTAAAAGTGCATGAAAATGGCCAATTTACTCACTCTGAGTTCTCAAAAAGGGTTTCTTCACCCCGGTAAGTGAAATAAATACCATTTGGAGGCATTTAATGTTCGAGCAAAAACGGCTGATTTTCGACAAAAGAGATAACACCCCCCCATTACGTCATGCTTCAGAAATGTGGAAAATGGTCCGTTTTCAAATGTTTTATTTTTGAACGTCAGTTCACATTTGTAGGTGGATCATCAGTGTTAGAGCTAAAATTAGCATGTTTAAAGTGATTTTCATGCTTCCAGGGGCTCGGGAAGTTAATTAAATACCATTTGGAGGCATTTAATGTTCGAGCAAAAACGGCTGATTTTCGACAAAAGAGATAACACCCCCCCATTACGTCATGCTTCAGAAATGTCGAAAATGGTCCGTTTTCAAATGTTTTATTTTTGAACGTCAGTTCACATTTGTAGGTGGATCATCAGTGTTAGAGCTAAAATTAGCATGTTTAAAGTGATTTTCATGGTTCCAGGGGCTCGGGAAGTGAAATAAATACCATTTGGAGGCATTTAATGTTCGAGCAAAAACGGCTGATTTTCGACAAAAGAGATAACACCCCCCCATTACGTCATGCTTCAGAAATGTGGAAAATGGTCCGTTTTCAAATGTTTTATTTTTGAACGTCAGTTCACATTTGTAGGTGGATCATCAGTGTTAGAGCTAAAATTAGCATGTTTAAAGTGATTTTCATGCTTCCAGGGGCTCGGGAAGTTAATTAAATACCATTTGGAGGCATTTAATGTTCGAGCAAAAACGGCTGATTTTCGACAAAAGAGATAACACCCCCCCATTACGTCATGCTTCAGAAATGTGGAAAATGGTCCGTTTTCAAATGTTTTATTTTTGAACATCAGTTCACATTTGTAGGTGGATCATCAGTGTTAGAGCTAAAATTAGCATGTTTAAAGTGATTTTCATGCTTCCAGGGGCCCAAAACACAAGATTAATGGAATGGTTAAAAGTGCATGAAAATGGCCAATTTACTCACTCTGAGTTCTCAAAAAGGGTTTCTTCACCCCGGGAAGTTAATTAAATACCATTTGGAGGCATTTAATGTTCGAGCAAAAACGGCTGATTTTCGACAAAAGAGATAACACCCCCCCATTACGTCATGCTTCAGAAATGTGGAAAATGGTCCGTTTTCAAATGTTTTATTTTTGAACGTCAGTTCACATTTGTAGGTGGATCATCAGTGTTAGAGCTAAAATTAGCATGTTTAAAGTGATTTTCATGCTTCCAGGGGCTCGGGATGTTAATTAAATACCATTTGGAGGCATTTAATGTTCGAGCAAAAACGGCTGATTTTCGACAAAAGAGATAACACCCCCCCATTACGTCATGCTTCAGAAATGTGGAAAATGGTCCGTTTTCAAATGTTTTATTTTTGAACGTCAGTTCACATTTGTAGGTGGATCATCAGTGTTAGAGCTAAAATTAGCATGTTTAAAGTGATTTTCATGCTTCCAGGGGCTCGGGAAGTTAATTAAATACCATTTGGAGGCATTTAATGTTCGAGCAAAAACGGCTGATTTTCGACAAAAGAGATAACACCCCCCCCATTACGTCATGCTTCAGAAATGTGGAAAATGGTCCGTTTTCAAATGTTTTATTTTTGAACGTCAGTTCACATTTGTAGGTGGATCATCAGTGTTAGAGCTAAAATTAGCATGTTTAAAGTGATTTTCATGCTTCCGGGGGCTCGGGAAGTTAATTAAATACCATTTGGAGGCATTTAATGTTCGAGCAAAAACGGCTGATTTTCGACAAAAGAGATAACACCCCCCCCATTACGTCATGCTTCAGAAATGTGGAAAATGGTCCGTTTTCAAATGTTTTATTTTTGAACGTCAGTTCACATTTGTAGGTGGATCATCAGTGTTAGAGCTAAAATTAGCATGTTTAAAGTGATTTTCATGCTTCCAGGGGCTCGGGAAGTGAAATAAATACCATTTGGAGGCATTTACAGCCTGATTCAAGATCGGGCCGTTTTGCGAGGCTCAAATGGCGAATCATAAGGAATCGCTATTTGAGACTCGCAAAACGGTAATCATGTAGGAATCGCAATATTAATTGCGATTCCCACTGATTCCTTATTTGCGATTAGCTAATTGCTAATCGCAAATAAGGAATAACTCCCCATGCATTCCTATGGGCCAAAAGGCCCATAGGAATGCATGGGGAGTATTCCTTATTTGCGATTAGCAATTTGCTAGTCGCAAATAAGATAGCGATTTAAAGGGTGCCAGGGGTGTCCAAAGGACACCCTGTAGCACCCCTTAAATGCAAATTGAAACAGGTGTTGCGCACACACATGTCCAAAGGACATGTGTGTGTGCAACATGCAACTTAGAAAAATGCTTTTAAAAGCATTTTTCTAAGTTTTTGCTATTTACCGAGAGGTCTGACCTCTCGGTAAATAGCGGCCCAAAATTGCATTTTCGCAATTTTCAAATGCTTCATGAATTGCATTTAAGGAATCTCAAATAGAGATTCCTTAAATGTAATTCCTCGCAATTTAGCGATTTAGCAATTACCGATTTTTGCATTTGGGATGCTGAATCCCAAATGCAAAAATCGCACTCGCAAAGGGCCGGATTCTCAGAATCCGGCCCTTTGCGAGCCGCTTTAGCCTTCATGAATAAGGCTGTTAATGTTCGAGCAAAAACGGCTGATTTTCCACAAAAGAGATAACACCCCCCCATTACGTCATGCTTCAGAAATGTGGAAAATGGTCCGTTTTCAAATGTTTTATTTTTGAACGTCAGTTCACATTTGTAGGTGGATCATCAGTGTTAGAGCTAAAATTAGCATGTTTAAAGTGATTTTCATGCTTCCAGGGGCTCGGGAAGTTAATTAAATACCATTTGGAGGCATTTAATGTTCGAGCAAAAACGGCTGATTTTCGACAAAAGAGATAACACCCCCCCATTACGTCATGCTTCAGAAATGTGGAAAATGGTCCGTTTTCAAATGTTTTATTTTTGAACGTCAGTTCACATTTGTAGGTGGATCATCAGTGTTAGAGCTAAAATTAGCATGTTTAAAGTGATTTTCATGCTTCCAGGGGCCCAAAACACAAGATTAATGGAATGGTTAAAAGTGCATGAAAATGGCCAATTTACTCACTCTGAGTTCTCAAAAAGGGTTTCTTCACCCCGGTAAGTGAAATAAATACCATTTGGAGGCATTTAATGTTCGAGCAAAAACGGCTGATTTTCGACAAAAGAGATAACACCCCCCCATTACGTCATGCTTCAGAAATGTGGAAAATGGTCCGTTTTCAAATGTTTTATTTTTGAACGTCAGTTCACATTTGTAGGTGGATCATCAGTGTTAGAGCTAAAATTAGCATGTTTAAAGTGATTTTCATGCTTCCAGGGGCTCGGGAAGTTAATTAAATACCATTTGGAGGCATTTAATGTTCGAGCAAAAACGGCTGATTTTCGACAAAAGAGATAACACCCCCCCATTACGTCATGCTTCAGAAATGTCGAAAATGGTCCGTTTTCAAATGTTTTATTTTTGAACGTCAGTTCACATTTGTAGGTGGATCATCAGTGTTAGAGCTAAAATTAGCATGTTTAAAGTGATTTTCATGGTTCCAGGGGCTCGGGAAGTGAAATAAATACCATTTGGAGGCATTTAATGTTCGAGCAAAAACGGCTGATTTTCGACAAAAGAGATAACACCCCCCCCATTACGTCATGCTTCAGAAATGTGGAAAATGGTCCGTTTTCAAATGTTTTATTTTTGAACGTCAGTTCACATTTGTAGGTGGATCATCAGTGTTAGAGCTAAAATTAGCATGTTTAAAGTGATTTTCATGCTTCCAGGGGCTCTGGAAGTTAATTAAATACCATTTGGAGGCATTTAATGTTCGAGCAAAAACGGCTGATTTTCGACAAAAGAGATAACACCCCCCCCATTACGTCATGCTTCAGAAATGTGGAAAATGGTCCGTTTTCAAATGTTTTATTTTTGAACGTCAGTTCACATTTGTAGGTGGATCATCAGTGTTAGAGCTAAAATTAGCATGTTTAAAGTGATTTTCATGCTTCCAGGGGCTCGGGAAGTGAAATAAATACCATTTGGAGGCATTTAATGTTCGAGCAAAAACGGCTGATTTTCGACAAAAGAGATAACACCCCCCCATTACGTCATGCTTCAGAAATGTGGAAAATGGTCCGTTTTCAAATGTTTTATTTTTGAACGTCAGTTCACATTTGTAGGTGGATCATCAGTGTTAGAGCTAAAATTAGCATGTTTAAAGTGATTTTCATGCTTCCGGGGGCTCGGGAAGTTAATTAAATACCATTTGGAGGCATTTAATGTTCGAGCAAAAACGGCTGATTTTCGACAAAAGAGATAACACCCCCCCCATTACGTCATGCTTCAGAAATGTGGAAAATGGTCCGTTTTCAAATGTTTTATTTTTGAACGTCAGTTCACATTTGTAGGTGGATCATCAGTGTTAGAGCTAAAATTAGCATGTTTAAAGTGATTTTCATGCTTCCAGGGGCTCGGGAAGTGAAATAAATACCATTTGGAGGCATTTACAGCCTGATTCAAGATCGGGCCGTTTTGCGAGGCTCAAATAGCGAATCATAAGGAATCGCTATTTGAGACTCGCAAAACGGTAATCATGTAGGAATCGCAATATTAATTGCGATTCCCACTGATTCCTTATTTGCGATTAGCTAATTGCTAATCGCAAATAAGGAATAACTCCCCATGCATTCCTATGGGCCAAAAGGCCCATAGGAATGCATGGGGAGTATTCCTTATTTGCGATTAGCAATTTGCTAGTCGCAAATAAGATAGCGATTTAAAGGGTGCCAGGGGTGTCCAAAGGACACCCTGTAGCACCCCTTAAATGCAAATTGAAACAGGTGTTGCGCACACACATGTCCAAAGGACATGTGTGTGTGCAACATGCAACTTAGAAAAATGCTTTTAAAAGCATTTTTCTAAGTTTTTGCTATTTACCGAGAGGTCTGACCTCTCGGTAAATAGCGGCCCAAAATTGCATTTTCGCAATTTTCAAATGCTTCATGAATTGCATTTAAGGAATCTCAAATAGAGATTCCTTAAATGTAATTCCTCGCAATTTAGCGATTTAGCAATTACCGATTTTTGCATTTGGGATGCTGAATCCCAAATGCAAAAATCGCACTCGCAAAGGGCCGGATTCTCAGAATCCGGCCCTTTGCGAGCCGCTTTAGCCTTCATGAATAAGGCTGTTAATGTTCGAGCAAAAACGGCTGATTTTCGACAAAAGAGATAACACCCCCCCATTACGTCATGCTTCAGAAATGTGGAAAATGGTCCGTTTTCAAATGTTTTATTTTTGAACGTCAGTTCACATTTGTAGGTGGATCATCAGTGTTAGAGCTAAAATTAGCATGTTTAAAGTGATTTTCATGCTTCCAGGGGCTCGGGAAGTTAATTAAATACCATTTGGAGG
Organism: Lissotriton vulgaris; assembly: GCF_964263255.1. Classification (NCBI taxonomy): domain Eukaryota; kingdom Metazoa; phylum Chordata; class Amphibia; order Caudata; family Salamandridae; genus Lissotriton; species Lissotriton vulgaris. The sequence goes on from NW_028244508.1 coordinate 41,149, forward strand.
CATTTAATGTTCGAGCAAAAACGGCTGATTTTCGACAAAAGAGATAACACCCCCCCATTACGTCATGCTTCAGAAATGTGGAAAATGGTCCGTTTTCAAATGTTTTATTTTTGAACATCAGTTCACATTTGTAGGTGGATCATCAGTGTTAGAGCTAAAATTAGCATGTTTAAAGTGATTTTCATGCTTCCAGGGGCCCAAAACACAAGATTAATGGAATGGTTAAAAGTGCATGAAAATGGCCAATTTACTCACTCTGAGTTCTCAAAAAGGGTTTCTTCACCCCGGGAAGTTAATTAAATACCATTTGGAGGCATTTAATGTTCGAGCAAAAACGGCTGATTTTCGACAAAAGAGATAACACCCCCCCATTACGTCATGCTTCAGAAATGTGGAAAATGGTCCGTTTTCAAATGTTTTATTTTTGAACGTCAGTTCACATTTGTAGGTGGATCATCAGTGTTAGAGCTAAAATTAGCATGTTTAAAGTGATTTTCATGCTTCCAGGGGCTCGGGAAGTTAATTAAATACCATTTGGAGGCATTTAATGTTCGAGCAAAAACGGCTGATTTTCGACAAAAGAGATAACACCCCCCCATTACGTCATGCTTCAGAAATGTGGAAAATGGTCCGTTTTCAAATGTTTTATTTTTGAACGTCAGTTCACATTTGTAGGTGGATCATCAGTGTTAGAGCTAAAATTAGCATGTTTAAAGTGATTTTCATGCTTCCAGGGGCTCGGGAAGTTAATTAAATACCATTTGGAGGCATTTAATGTTCGAGCAAAAACGGCTGATTTTCGACAAAAGAGATAACACCCCCCCCATTACGTCATGCTTCAGAAATGTGGAAAATGGTCCGTTTTCAAATGTTTTATTTTTGAACGTCAGTTCACATTTGTAGGTGGATCATCAGTGTTAGAGCTAAAATTAGCATGTTTAAAGTGATTTTCATGCTTCCGGGGGCTCGGGAAGTTAATTAAATACCATTTGGAGGCATTTAATGTTCGAGCAAAAACGGCTGATTTTCGACAAAAGAGATAACACCCCCCCATTACGTCATGCTTCAGAAATGTGGAAAATGGTCCGTTTTCAAATGTTTTATTTTTGAACGTCAGTTCACATTTGTAGGTGGATCATCAGTGTTAGAGCTAAAATTAGCATGTTTAAAGTGATTTTCATGCTTCCAGGGGCTCGGGAAGTGAAATAAATACCATTTGGAGGCATTTACAGCCTGATTCAAGATCGGGCCGTTTTGCGAGGCTCAAATGGCGAATCATAAGGAATCGCTATTTGAGACTCGCAAAACGGTAATCATGTAGGAATCGCAATATTAATTGCGATTCCCACTGATTCCTTATTTGCGATTAGCTAATTGCTAATCGCAAATAAGGAATAACTCCCCATGCATTCCTATGGGCCAAAAGTCCCATAGGAATGCATGGGGAGTATTCCTTATTTGCGATTAGCAATTTGCTAGTCGCAAATAAGATAGCGATTTAAAGGGTGCCAGGGGTGTCCAAAGGACACCCTGTAGCACCCCTTAAATGCAAATTGAAACAGGTGTTGCGCACACACATGTCCAAAGGACATGTGTGTGTGCAACATGCAACTTAGAAAAATGCTTTTAAAAGCATTTTTCTAAGTTTTTGCTATTTACCGAGAGGTCTGACCTCTCGGTAAATAGCGGCCCAAAATTGCATTTTCGCAATTTTCAAATGCTTCATGAATTGCATTTAAGGAATCTCAAATAGAGATTCCTTAAATGTAATTCCTCGCAATTTAGCGATTTAGCAATTACCGATTTTTGCATTTGGGATGCTGAATCCCAAATGCAAAAATCGCACTCGCAAAGGGCCGGATTCTCAGAATCCGGCCCTTTGCGAGCCGCTTTAGCCTTCATGAATAAGGCTGTTAATGTTCGAGCAAAAACGGCTGATTTTCCACAAAAGAGATAACACCCCCCCATTACGTCATGCTTCAGAAATGTGGAAAATGGTCCGTTTTCAAATGTTTTATTTTTGAACGTCAGTTCACATTTGTAGGTGGATCATCAGTGTTAGAGCTAAAATTAGCATGTTTAAAGTGATTTTCATGCTTCCAGGGGCTCGGGAAGTTAATTAAATACCATTTGGAGGCATTTAATGTTCGAGCAAAAACGGCTGATTTTCGACAAAAGAGATAACACCCCCCCATTACGTCATGCTTCAGAAATGTGGAAAATGGTCCGTTTTCAAATGTTTTATTTTTGAACGTCAGTTCACATTTGTAGGTGGATCATCAGTGTTAGAGCTAAAATTAGCATGTTTAAAGTGATTTTCATGCTTCCAGGGGCCCAAAACACAAGATTAATGGAATGGTTAAAAGTGCATGAAAATGGCCAATTTACTCACTCTGAGTTCTCAAAAAGGGTTTCTTCACCCCGGTAAGTGAAATAAATACCATTTGGAGGCATTTAATGTTCGAGCAAAAACGGCTGATTTTCGACAAAAGAGATAACACCCCCCCATTACGTCATGCTTCAGAAATGTGGAAAATGGTCCGTTTTCAAATGTTTTATTTTTGAACGTCAGTTCACATTTGTAGGTGGATCATCAGTGTTAGAGCTAAAATTAGCATGTTTAAAGTGATTTTCATGCTTCCAGGGGCTCGGGAAGTTAATTAAATACCATTTGGAGGCATTTAATGTTCGAGCAAAAACGGCTGATTTTCGACAAAAGAGATAACACCCCCCCATTACGTCATACTTCAGAAATGTCGAAAATGGTCCGTTTTCAAATGTTTTATTTTTGAACGTCAGTTCACATTTGTAGGTGGATCATCAGTGTTAGAGCTAAAATTAGCACGTTTAAAGTGATTTTCATGGTTCCAGGGGCTCGGGAAGTGAAATAAATACCATTTGGAGGCATTTAATGTTCGAGCAAAAACGGCTGATTTTCGACAAAAGAGATAACACCCCCCCCATTACGTCATGCTTCAGAAATGTGGAAAATGGTCCGTTTTGAAATGTTTTATTTTTGAACGTCAGTTCACATTTGTAGGTGGATCATCAGTGTTAGAGCTAAAATTAGCATGTTTAAAGTGATTTTCATGCTTCCAGGGGCTCTGGAAGTTAATTAAATACCATTTGGAGGCATTTAATGTTCGAGCAAAAACGGCTGATTTTCGACAAAAGAGATAACACCCCCCCCATTACGTCATGCTTCAGAAATGTGGAAAATGGTCCGTTTTCAAATGTTTTATTTTTGAACGTCAGTTCACATTTGTAGGTGGATCATCAGTGTTAGAGCTAAAATTAGCATGTTTAAAGTGATTTTCATGCTTCCAGGGGCTCGGGAAGTGAAATAAATACCATTTGGAGGCATTTAATGTTCGAGCAAAAACGGCTGATTTTCGACAAAAGAGATAACACCCCCCCATTACGTCATGCTTCAGAAATGTGGAAAATGGTCCGTTTTCAAATGTTTTATTTTTGAACGTCAGTTCACATTTGTAGGTGGATCATCAGTGTTAGAGCTAAAATTAGCATGTTTAAAGTGATTTTCATGCTTCCAGGGGCTCGGGAAGTGAAATAAATACCATTTGGAGGCATTTAATGTTCGAGCAAAAACGGCTGATTTTCGACAAAAGAGATAACACCCCCCCATTACGTCATGCTTCAGAAATGTGGAAAATGGTCCGTTTTCAAATGTTTTATTTTTGAACATCAGTTCACATTTGTAGGTGGATCATCAGTGTTAGAGCTAAAATTAGCATGTTTAAAGTGATTTTCATGCTTCCAGGGGCCCAAAACACAAGATTTATGGAATGGTTAAAAGTGCATGAAAATGGCCAATTTACTCACTCTGAGTTCTCAAAAAGGGTTTCTTCACCCCGGGAAGTTAATTAAATACCATTTGGAGGCATTTAATGTTCGAGCAAAAACGGCTGATTTTCGACAAAAGAGATAACACCCCCCCATTACGTCATGCTTCAGAAATGTGGAAAATGGTCCGTTTTCAAATGTTTTATTTTTGAACGTCAGTTCACATTTGTAGGTGGATCATCAGTGTTAGAGCTAAAATTAGCATGTTTAAAGTGATTTTCATTCTTCCAGGGGCTCGGGAAGTTAATTAAATACCATTTGGAGGCATTTAATGTTCGAGCAAAAACGGCTGATTTTCGACAAAAGAGATAACACCCCCCCATTACGTCATGCTTCAGAAATGTGGAAAATGGTCCGTTTTCAAATGTTTTATTTTTGAACGTCAGTTCACATTTGTAGGTGGATCATCAGTGTTAGAGCTAAAATTAGCATGTTTAAAGTGATTTTCATGCTTCCAGGGGCCCAAAACACAAGATTTATGGAATGGTTAAAAGTGCATGAAAATGGCCAATTTACTCACTCTGAGTTCTCAAAAAGGGTTTCTTCACCCCGGGAAGTTAATTAAATACCATTTGGAGGCATTTAATGTTCGAGCAAAAACGGCTGATTTTCGACAAAAGAGATAACACCCCCCCATTACGTCATGCTTCAGAAATGTGGAAAATGGTCCGTTTTCAAATGTTTCATTTTTGAACGTCAGTTCACATTTGTAGGTGGATCATCAGTGTTAGAGCTAAAATTAGCATGTTTAAAGTGATTTTCATGCTTCCAGGGGCTCGGGAAGTGAAATAAATACCATTTGGAGGCATTTAATGTTCGAGCAAAAACGGCTGATTTTCGACAAAAGAGATAACACCCCCCCATTACGTCATGCTTCAGAAATGTGGAAAATGGTCCGTTTTCAAATGTTTTATTTTTGAACGTCAGTTCACATTTGTAGGTGGATCATCAGTGTTAGAGCTAAAATTAGCATGTTTAAAGTGATTTTCATGCTTCCAGGGGCTCGGGAAGTGAAATAAATACCATTTGGAGGCATTTAATGTTCGAGCAAAAACGGCTGATTTTCGACAAAAGAGATAACACCCCCCCAATACGTCATGCTTCAGAAATGTGGAAAATGGTCCGTTTTCAAATGTTTTATTTTTGAACGTCAGTTCACATTTGTAGGTGGATCATCAGTGTTAGAGCTAAAATTAGCATGTTTAAAGTGATTTTCATGCTTCCAGGGGCTCGGGAAGTGAAATAAATACCATTTGGAGGCATTTAATGTTCGAGCAAAAACGGCTGATTTTCGACAAAAGAGATAACACCCCCCCATTACGTCATGCTTCAGAAATGTGGAAAATGGTCCGTTTTCAAATGTTTTATTTTTGAACGTCAGTTCACATTTGTAGGTGGATCATCAGTGTTAGAGCTAAAATTAGCATGTTTAAAGTGATTTTCATTCTTCCAGGGGCCCGGGAAGTTAATTAAATACCATTTGGAGGCATTTAATGTTCGAGCAAAAACGGCTGATTTTCGACAAAAGAGATAACACCCCCCCATTACGTCATGCTTCAGAAATGTGGAAAATGGTCCGTTTTCAAATGTTTCATTTTTGAACGTCAGTTCACATTTGTAGGTGGATCATCAGTGTTAGAGCTAAAATTAGCATGTTTAAAGTGATTTTCATGCTTCCAGGGGCTCGGGAAGTGAAATAAATACCATTTGGAGGCATTTAATGTTCGAGCAAAAACGGCTGATTTTCGACAAAAGAGATAACACCCCCCCATTACGTCATGCTTCAGAAATGTGGAAAATGGTCCGTTTTCAAATGTTTTATTTTTGAACGTCAGTTCACATTTGTAGGTGGATCATCAGTGTTAGAGCTAAAATTAGCATGTTTAAAGTGATTTTCATGGTTCCAGGGGCTCGGGAAGTGAAATAAATACCATTTGGAGGCATTTAATGTTCGAGCAAAAACGGCTGATTTTCGACAAAAGAGATAACACCCCCCCCATTACGTCATGCTTCAGAAATGTGGAAAATGGTCCGTTTTCAAATGTTTTATTTTTGAACGTCAGTTCACATTTGTAGGTGGATCATCAGTGTTAGAGCTAAAATTAGCATGTTTAAAGTGATTTTCATGCTTCCAGGGGCTCGGGAAGTGAAATAAATACCATTTGGAGGCATTTAATGTTCGAGCAAAAACGGCTGATTTTCGACAAAAGAGATAACACCCCCCCATTACGTCATGCTTCAGAAATGTGGAAAATGGTCCGTTTTCAAATGTTTTATTTTTGAACGTCAGCTCACATTTGTAGGTGGATCATCAGTGTTAGAGCTAAAATTAGCATGTTTAAAGTGATTTTCATGCTTCCAGGGGCTCGGGAAGTGAAATAAATACCATTTGGAGGCATTTAATGTTCGAGCAAAAACGGCTGATTTTCGACAAAAGAGATAACACCCCCCCATTACGTTATGCTTCAGAAATGTGGAAAATGGTCCGTTTTCAAATGTTTTATTTTTGAACGTCAGTTCACATTTGTAGGTGGATCATCAGTGTTAGAGCTAAAATTAGCATGTTTAAAGTGATTTTCATGCTTCCAGGGGCCCAAAACACAAGATTTATGGAATGGTTAAAAGTGCATGAAAATGGCCAATTTACTCACTCTGAGTTCTCAAAAAGGGTTTCTTCACCCCGGGAAGTTAATTAAATACCATTTGGAGGCATTTAATGTTCGAGCAAAAACGGCTGATTTTCGACAAAAGAGATAACACCCCCCCATTACGTCATGCTTCAGAAATGTGGAAAATGGTCCGTTTTCAAATGTTTCATTTTTGAACGTCAGTTCACATTTGTAGGTGGATCATCAGTGTTAGAGCTAAAATTAGCATGTTTAAAGTGATTTTCATGCTTCCAGGGGCTCGGGAAGTGAAATAAATACCATTTGGAGGCATTTAATGTTCGAGCAAAAACGGCTGATTTTCGACAAAAGAGATAACACCCCCCCATTACGTCATGCTTCAGAAATGTGGAAAATGGTCCGTTTTCAAATGTTTTATTTTTGAACGTCAGTTCACATTTGTAGGTGGATCATCAGTGTTAGAGCTAAAATTAGCATGTTTAAAGTGATTTTCATGCTTCCAGGGGCTCGGGAAGTGAAATAAATACCATTTGGAGGCATTTAATGTTCGAGCAAAAACGGCTGATTTTCGACAAAAGAGATAACACCCCCCCATTACGTCATGCTTCAGAAATGTGGAAAATGGTCCGTTTTCAAATGTTTTATTTTTGAACGTCAGTTCACATTTGTAGGTGGATCATCAGTGTTAGAGCTAAAATTAGCATGTTTAAAGTGATTTTCATGCTTCCAGGGGCTCGGGAAGTGAAATAAATACCATTTGGAGGCATTTAATGTTCGAGCAAAAACGGCTGATTTTCGACAAAAGAGATAACACCCCCCCAATACGTCATGCTTCAGAAATGTGGAAAATGGTCCGTTTTCAAATGTTTTATTTTTGAACGTCAGTTCACATTTGTAGGTGGATCATCAGTGTTAGAGCTAAAATTAGCATGTTTAAAGTGATTTTCATGCTTCCAGGGGCTCGGGAAGTGAAATAAATACCATTTGGAGGCATTTAATGTTCGAGCAAAAACGGCTGATTTTCGACAAAAGAGATAACACCCCCCCATTACGTCATGCTTCAGAAATGTAGAAAATGGTCCGTTTTCAAATGTTTTATTTTTGAACGTCAGTTCACATTTGTAGGTGGATCATCAGTGTTAGAGCTAAAATTAGCATGTTTAAAGTGATTTTCATGCTTCCAGGGGCCCAAAATACAAGATTTATGGAATGGTTAAAAGTGCATGAAAATGGCCAATTTACTCACTCTGAGTTCTCAAAAAGGGTTTCTTCACCCCGGGAAGTTAATTAAATACCATTTGGAGGCATTTAATGTTCGAGCAAAAACGGCTGATTTTCGACAAAAGAGATAACACCCCCCATTACGTCATGCTTCAGAAATGTGGAAAATGGTCCGTTTTCAAATGTTTTATTTTTGAACGTCAGTTCACATTTGTAGGTGGATCATCAGTGTTAGAGCTAAAATTAGCATGTTTAAAGTGATTTTCATGGTTCCAGGGGCTCGGGAAGTGAAATAAATACCATTTGGAGGCATTTAATGTTCGAGCAAAAACGGCTGATTTTCGACAAAAGAGATAACACCCCCCCCCCCATTACGTCATGCTTCAGAAATGTGGAAAATGGTCCGTTTTCAAATGTTTTATTTTTGAACGTCAGTTCACATTTGTAGGTGGATCATCAGTGTTAGAGCTAAAATTAGCATGTTTAAAGTGATTTTCATGCTTCCAGGGGCTCTGGAAGTTAATTAAATACCATTTGGAGGCATTTAATGTTCGAGCAAAAACGGCTGATTTTCGACAAAAGAGATAACACCCCCCCCATTACGTCATGCTTCAGAAATGTGGAAAATGGTCCGTTTTCAAATGTTTTATTTTTGAACGTCAGTTCACATTTGTAGGTGGATCATCAGTGTTAGAGCTAAAATTAGCATGTTTAAAGTGATTTTCATGCTTCCAGGGGCTCGAGAAGTGAAATAAATACCATTTGGAGGCATTTAATGTTCGAGCAAAAACGGCTGATTTTTGACAAAAGAGATAACACCCCCCCATTACGTCATGCTTCAGAAATGTGGAAAATGGTCCGTTTTCAAATGTTTTATTTTTGAACGTCAGTTCACATTTGTAGGTGGATCATCAGTGTTAGAGCTAAAATTAGCATGTTTAAAGTGATTTTCATGGTTCCAGGGGCTCGGGAAGTGAAATAAATACCATTTGGAGGCATTTAATGTTCGAGCAAAAACGGCTGATTTTCGACAAAAGAGATAACACCCCCCCCCATTACGTCATGCTTCAGAAATGTGGAAAATGGTCCGTTTTCAAATGTTTTATTTTTGAACGTCAGTTCACATTTGTAGGTGGATCATCAGTGTTAGAGCTAAAATTAGCATGTTTAAAGTGATTTTCATGCTTCCAGGGGCTCTGGAAGTTAATTAAATACCATTTGGAGGCATTTAATGTTCGAGCAAAAACGGCTGATTTTCGACAAAAGAGATAACACCCCCCCCATTACGTCATGCTTCAGAAATGTGGAAAATGGTCCGTTTTCAAATGTTTTATTTTTGAACGTCAGTTCACATTTGTAGGTGGATCATCAGTGTTAGAGCTAAAATTAGCATGTTTAAAGTGATTTTCATACTTCCAGGGGCTCGGGAAGTGAAATAAATACCATTTGGAGGCATTTAATGTTCGAGCAAAAACGGCTGATTTTCGACAAAAGAGATAACACCCCCCCATTACGTCATGCTTCAGAAATGTGGAAAATGGTCCGTTTTCAAATGTTTTATTTTTGAACGTCAGCTCACATTTGTAGGTGGATCATCAGTGTTAGAGCTAAAATTAGCATGTTTAAAGTGATTTTCATGCTTCCAGGGGCTCGGGAAGTGAAATAAATACCATTTGGAGGCATTTAATGTTCGAGCAAAAACGGCTGATTTTCGACAAAAGAGATAACACCCCCCCATTACGTTATGCTTCAGAAATGTGGAAAATGGTCCGTTTTCAAATGTTTTATTTTTGAACGTCAGTTCACATTTGTAGGTGGATCATCAGTGTTAGAGCTAAAATTAGCATGTTTAAAGTGATTTTCATGCTTCCAGGGGCCCAAAACACAAGATTTATGGAATGGTTAAAAGTGCATGAAAATGGCCAATTTACTCACTCTGAGTTCTCAAAAAGGGTTTCTTCACCCCGGGAAGTTAATTAAATACCATTTGGAGGCATTTAATGTTCGAGCAAAAACGGCTGATTTTCGACAAAAGAGATAACACCCCCCCATTACGTCATGCTTCAGAAATGTGGAAAATGGTCCGTTTTCAAATGTTTCATTTTTGAACGTCAGTTCACATTTGTAGGTGGATCATCAGTGTTAGAGCTAAAATTAGCATGTTTAAAGTGATTTTCATGCTTCCAGGGGCTCGGGAAGTGAAATAAATACCATTTGGAGGCATTTAATGTTCGAGCAAAAACGGCTGATTTTCGACAAAAGAGATAACACCCCCCCATTACGTCATGCTTCAGAAATGTGGAAAATGGTCCGTTTTCAAATGTTTTATTTTTGAACGTCAGTTCACATTTGTAGGTGGATCATCAGTGTTAGAGCTAAAATTAGCATGTTTAAAGTGATTTTCATGCTTCCAGGGGCCCAAAACACAAGATTAATGGAATGGTTAAAAGTGCATGAAAATGGCCAATTTACTCACTCTGAGTTCTCAAAAAGGGTTTCTTCACCCCGGGAAGTTAATTAAATACCATTTGGAGGCATTTAATGTTCGAGCAAAAACGGCTGATTTTCGACAAAAGAGATAACACCCCCCCATTACGTCATGCTTCAGAAATGTGGAAAATGGTCCGTTTTCAAATGTTTTATTTTTGAACGTCAGTTCACATTTGTAGGTGGATCATCAGTGTTAGAGCTAAAATTAGCATGTTTAAAGTGATTTTCATGCTTCCAGGGGCTCGGGAAGTTAATTAAATACCATTTGGAGGCATTTAATGTTCAAGCAAAAACGGCTGATTTTCGACAAAAGAGATAACACCCCCCATTATGTCATGCTTCAGAAATGTGGAAAATGGTCCGTTTTCAAATGTTTTATTTTTGAACGTCAGTTCACATTTGTAGGTGGATCATCAGTGTTAGAGCTAAAATTAGCATGTTTAAAGTGATTTTCATGTTTCCAGGGGCTCGGGAAGTTAATTAAATACCATTTGGAGGCATTTAATGTTCGAGCAAAAACGGCTGATTTTCGACAAAAGAGATAACACCCCCCCATTACGTCATGCTTCAGAAATGTGGAAAATGGTCCGTTTTCAAATGTTTTATTTTTGAACGTCAGTTCACATTTGTAGGTGGATCATCAGTGTTAGAGCTAAAATTAGCATGTTTAAAGTGATTTTCATGCTTCCAGGGGCTCGGGAAGTTAATTAAATACCATTTGGAGGCATTTAATGTTCGAGCAAAAACGGCTGATTTTCGACAAAAGAGATAACACCCCCCCATTACGTCATGCTTCAGAAATGTGGAAAATGGTCCGTTTTCAAATGTTTTATTTTTGAACGTCAGTTCACATTTGTAGGTGGATCATCAGTGTTAGAGCTAAAATTAGCATGTTTAAAGTGATTTTCATGCTTCCAGGGGCTCGGGAAGTTAATTAAATACCATTTGGAGGCATTTAATGTTCGAGCAAAAACGGCTGATTTTCGACAAAAGAGATAACACCCCCCCATTACGTCATGCTTCAGAAATGTGGAAAATGGTCCGTTTTCAAATGTTTTATTTTTGAACGTCAGTTCACATTTGTAGGTGGATCATCAGTGTTAGAGCTAAAATTAGCATGTTTAAAGTGATTTTCATGCTTCCGGGGGCTCGGGAAGTTAATTAAATACCATTTGGAGGCATTTAATGTTCGAGCAAAAACGGCTGATTTTCGACAAAAGAGATAACACCCCCCCCATTACGTCATGCTTCAGAAATGTGGAAAATGGTCCGTTTTCAAATGTTTTATTTTTGAACGTCAGTTCACATTTGTAGGTGGATCATCAGTGTTAGAGCTAAAATTAGCATGTTTAAAGTGATTTTCATGCTTCCAGGGGCTCGGGAAGTGAAATAAATACCATTTGGAGGCATTTACAGCCTGATTCAAGATCGGGCCGTTTTGCGAGGCTCAAATAGCGAATCATAAGGAATCGCTATTTGAGACTCGCAAAACGGTAATCATGTAGGAATCGCAATATTAATTGCGATTCCCACTGATTCCTTATTTGCGATTAGCTAATTGCTAATCGCAAATAAGGAATAACTCCCCATGCATTCCTATGGGCCAAAAGGCCCATAGGAATGCATGGGGAGTATTCCTTATTTGCGATTAGCAATTTGCTAGTCGCAAATAAGATAGCGATTTAAAGGGTGCCAGGGGTGTCCAAAGGACACCCTGTAGCACCCCTTAAATGCAAATTGAAACAGGTGTTGCGCACACACATGTCCAAAGGACATGTGTGTGTGCAACATGCAACTTAGAAAAATGCTTTTAAAAGCATTTTTCTAAGTTTTTGCTATTTACCGAGAGGTCTGACCTCTCGGTAAATAGCGGCCCAAAATTGCATTTTCGCAATTTTCAAATGCTTCATGAATTGCATTTAAGGAATCTCAAATAGAGATTCCTTAAATGTAATTCCTCGCAATTTAGCGATTTAGCAATTACCGATTTTTGCATTTGGGATGCTGAATCCCAAATGCAAAAATCGCACTCGCAAAGGGCCGGATTCTCAGAATCCGGCCCTTTGCGAGCCGCTTTAGCCTTCATGAATAAGGCTGTTAATGTTCGAGCAAAAACGGCTGATTTTCGACAAAAGAGATAACACCCCCCCATTACGTCATGCTTCAGAAATGTGGAAAATGGTCCGTTTTCAAATGTTTTATTTTTGAACATCAGTTCACATTTGTAGGTGGATCATCAGTGTTAGAGCTAAAATTAGCATGTTTAAAGTGATTTTCATGCTTCCAGGGGCCCAAAACACAAGATTAATGGAATGGTTAAAAGTGCATGAAAATGGCCAATTTACTCACTCTGAGTTCTCAAAAAGGGTTTCTTCACCCCGGGAAGTTAATTAAATACCATTTGGAGGCATTTAATGTTCGAGCAAAAACGGCTGATTTTCGACAAAAGAGATAACACCCCCCCATTACGTCATGCTTCAGAAATGTGGAAAATGGTCCGTTTTCAAATGTTTTATTTTTGAACGTCAGTTCACATTTGTAGGTGGATCATCAGTGTTAGAGCTAAAATTAGCATGTTTAAAGTGATTTTCATGCTTCCAGGGGCTCGGGAAGTTAATTAAATACCATTTGGAGGCATTTAATGTTCAAGCAAAAACGGCTGATTTTCGACAAAAGAGATAACACCCCCCATTATGTCATGCTTCAGAAATGTGGAAAATGGTCCGTTTTCAAATGTTTTATTTTTGAACGTCAGTTCACATTTGTAGGTGGATCATCAGTGTTAGAGCTAAAATTAGCATGTTTAAAGTGATTTTCATGTTTCCAGGGGCTCGGGAAGTTAATTAAATACCATTTGGAGGCATTTAATGTTCGAGCAAAAACGGCTGATTTTCGACAAAAGAGATAACACCCCCCCATTACGTCATGCTTCAGAAATGTGGAAAATGGTCCGTTTTCAAATGTTTTATTTTTGAACGTCAGTTCACATTTGTAGGTGGATCATCAGTGTTAGAGCTAAAATTAGCATGTTTAAAGTGATTTTCATGCTTCCAGGGGCTCGGGAAGTTAATTAAATACCATTTGGAGGCATTTAATGTTCGAGCAAAAACGGCTGATTTTCGACAAAAGAGATAACACCCCCCCATTACGTCATGCTTCAGAAATGTGGAAAATGGTCCGTTTTCAAATGTTTTATTTTTGAACGTCAGTTCACATTTGTAGGTGGATCATCAGTGTTAGAGCTAAAATTAGCATGTTTAAAGTGATTTTCATGCTTCCAGGGGCTCGGGAAGTTAATTAAATACCATTTGGAGGCATTTAATGTTCGAGCAAAAACGGCTGATTTTCGACAAAAGAGATAACACCCCCCCATTACGTCATGCTTCAGAAATGTGGAAAATGGTCCGTTTTCAAATGTTTTATTTTTGAACGTCAGTTCACATTTGTAGGTGGATCATCAGTGTTAGAGCTAAAATTAGCATGTTTAAAGTGATTTTCATGCTTCCGGGGGCTCGGGAAGTTAATTAAATACCATTTGGAGGCATTTAATGTTCGAGCAAAAACGGCTGATTTTCGACAAAAGAGATAACACCCCCCCCATTACGTCATGCTTCAGAAATGTGGAAAATGGTCCGTTTTCAAATGTTTTATTTTTGAACGTCAGTTCACATTTGTAGGTGGATCATCAGTGTTAGAGCTAAAATTAGCATGTTTAAAGTGATTTTCATGCTTCCAGGGGCTCGGGAAGTGAAATAAATACCATTTGGAGGCATTTACAGCCTGATTCAAGATCGGGCCGTTTTGCGAGGCTCAAATAGCGAATCATAAGGAATCGCTATTTGAGACTCGCAAAACGGTAATCATGTAGGAATCGCAATATTAATTGCGATTCCCACTGATTCCTTATTTGCGATTAGCTAATTGCTAATCGCAAATAAGGAATAACTCCCCATGCATTCCTATGGGCCAAAAGGCCCATAGGAATGCATGGGGAGTATTCCTTATTTGCGATTAGCAATTTGCTAGTCGCAAATAAGATAGCGATTTAAAGGGTGCCAGGGGTGTCCAAAGGACACCCTGTAGCACCCCTTAAATGCAAATTGAAACAGGTGTTGCGCACACACATGTCCAAAGGACATGTGTGTGTGCAACATGCAACTTAGAAAAATGCTTTTAAAAGCATTTTTCTAAGTTTTTGCTATTTACCGAGAGGTCTGACCTCTCGGTAAATAGCGGCCCAAAATTGCATTTTCGCAATTTTCAAATGCTTCATGAATTGCATTTAAGGAATCTCAAATAGAGATTCCTTAAATGTAATTCCTCGCAATTTAGCGATTTAGCAATTACCGATTTTTGCATTTGGGATGCTGAATCCCAAATGCAAAAATCGCACTCGCAAAGGGCCGGATTCTCAGAATCCGGCCCTTTGCGAGCCGCTTTAGCCTTCATGAATAAGGCTGTTAATGTTCGAGCAAAAACGGCTGATTTTCGACAAAAGAGATAACACCCCCCCATTACGTCATGCTTCAGAAATGTGGAAAATGGTCCGTTTTCAAATGTTTTATTTTTGAACGTCAGTTCACATTTGTAGGTGGATCATCAGTGTTAGAGCTAAAATTAGCATGTTTAAAGTGATTTTCATGCTTCCAGGGGCTCGGGAAGTTAATTAAATACCATTTGGAGGCATTTAATGTTCGAGCAAAAACGGCTGATTTTCGACAAAAGAGATAACACCCCCCCATTACGTCATGCTTCAGAAATGTGGAAAATGGTCCGTTTTCAAATGTTTTATTTTTGAACGTCAGTTCACATTTGTAGGTGGATCATCAGTGTTAGAGCTAAAATTAGCATGTTTAAAGTGATTTTCATGCTTCCAGGGGCCCAAAACACAAGATTAATGGAATGGTTAAAAGTGCATGAAAATGGCCAATTTACTCACTCTGAGTTCTCAAAAAGGGTTTCTTCACCCCGGTAAGTGAAATAAATACCATTTGGAGGCATTTAATGTTCGAGCAAAAACGGCTGATTTTCGACAAAAGAGATAACACCCCCCCATTACGTCATGCTTCAGAAATGTGGAAAATGGTCCGTTTTCAAATGTTTTATTTTTGAACGTCAGTTCACATTTGTAGGTGGATCATCAGTGTTAGAGCTAAAATTAGCATGTTTAAAGTGATTTTCATGCTTCCAGGGGCTCGGGAAGTTAATTAAATACCATTTGGAGGCATTTAATGTTCGAGCAAAAACGGCTGATTTTCGACAAAAGAGATAACACCCCCACATTACGTCATGCTTCAGAAATGTCGAAAATGGTCCGTTTTCAAGTGTTTTATTTTTGAACGTCAGTTCACATTTGTAGGTGGATCATCAGTGTTAGAGCTAAAATTAGCATGTTTAAAGTGATTTTCATGGTTCCAGGGGCTCGGGAAGTGAAATAAATACCATTTGGAGGCATTTAATGTTCGAGCAAAAACGGCTGATTTTCGACAAAAGAGATAACACCCCCCCCCCATTACGTCATGCTTCAGAAATGTGGAAAATGGTCCGTTTTCAAATGTTTTATTTTTGAACGTCAGTTCACATTTGTAGGTGGATCATCAGTGTTAGAGCTAAAATTAGCATGTTTAAAGTGATTTTCATGCTTCCAGGGGCTCTGGAAGTTAATTAAATACCATTTGGAGGCATTTAATGTTCGAGCAAAAACGGCTGATTTTCGACAAAAGAGATAACACCCCCCCCATTACGTCATGCTTCAGAAATGTGGAAAATGGTCCGTTTTCAAATGTTTTATTTTTGAACGTCAGTTCACATTTGTAGGTGGATCATCAGTGTTAGAGCTAAAATTAGCATGTTTAAAGTGATTTTCATGCTTCCAGGGGCTCGGGAAGTGAAATAAATACCATTTGGAGGCATTTAATGTTCGAGCAAAAACGGCTGATTTTCGACAAAAGAGATAACACCCCCCCATTACGTCATGCTTCAGAAATGTGGAAAATGGTCCGTTTTCAAATGTTTTATTTTTGAACGTCAGTTCACATTTGTAGGTGGATCATCAGTGTTAGAGCTAAAATTAGCATGTTTAAAGTGATTTTCATGCTTCCAGGGGCTCGGGAAGTGAAATAAATACCATTTGGAGGCATTTAATGTTCGAGCAAAAACGGCTGATTTTCGACAAAAGAGATAACACCCCCCCATTACGTTATGCTTCAGAAATGTGGAAAATGGTCCGTTTTCAAATGTTTTATTTTTGAACGTCAGTTCACATTTGTAGGTGGATCATCAGTGTTAGAGCTAAAATTAGCATGTTTAAAGTGATTTTCATGCTTCCAGGGGCCCAAAACACAAGATTTATGGAATGGTTAAAAGTGCATGAAAATGGCCAATTTACTCACTCTGAGTTCTCAAAAAGGGTTTCTTCACCCCGGGAAGCTAATTAAATACCATTTGGAGGCATTTAATGTTCGAGCAAAAACGGCTGATTTTCGACAAAAGAGATAACACCCCCCCATTACGTCATGCTTCAGAAATGTGGAAAATGGTCCGTTTTCAAATGTTTTATTTTTGAACGTCAGTTCACATTTGTAGGTGGATCATCAGTGTTAGAGCTAAAATTAGCATGTTTAAAGTGATTTTCATGCTTCCAGGGGCCCAAAACACAAGATTTATGGAATGGTTAAAAGTGCATGAAAATGGCCAATTTACTCACTCTGAGTTCTCAAAAAGGGTTTCTTCACCCCGGGAAGTTAATTAAATACCATTTGGAGGCATTTAATGTTCGAGCAAAAACGGCTGATTTTCGACAAAAGAGATAACACCCCCCCATTACGTCATGCTTCAGAAATGTGGAAAATGGTCCGTTTTCAAATGTTTTATTTTTGAACGTCAGTTCACATTTGTAGGTGGATCATCAGTGTTAGAGCTAAAATTAGCATGTTTAAAGTGATTTTCATGCTTCCAGGGGCTCGGGAAGTTAATTAAATACCATTTGGAGGCATTTAATGTTCGAGCAAAAACGGCTGATTTTCGACAAAAGAGATAACACCCCCCCATTACGTCATGCTTCAGAAATGTGGAAAATGGTCCGTTTTCAAATGTTTTATTTTTGAACGTCAGTTCACATTTGTAGGTGGATCATCAGTGTTAGAGCTAAAATTAGCATGTTTAAAGTGATTTTCATGCTTCCAGGGGCCCAAAACACAAGATTTATGGAATGGTTAAAAGTGCATGAAAATGGCCAATTTACTCACTCTGAGTTCTCAAAAAGGGTTTCTTCACCCCGGGAAGTTAATTAAATACCATTTGGAGGCATTTAATGTTCGAGCAAAAACGGCTGATTTTCGACAAAAGAGATAACACCCCCCCATTACGTCATGCTTCAGAAATGTGGAAAATGGTCCGTTTTCAAATGTTTTATTTTTGAACGTCAGTTCACATTTGTAGGTGGATCATCAGTGTTAGAGCTAAAATTAGCATGTTTAAAGTGATTTTCATGCTTCCAGGGGCTCGGGAAGTGAAATAAATACCATTTGGAGGCATTTAATGTTCGAGCAAAAACGGCTGATTTTCGACAAAAGAGATAACACCCCCCCATTACGTCATGCTTCAGAAATGTGGAAAATGGTCCGTTTTCAAATGTTTTATTTTTGAACGTCAGTTCACATTTGTAGGTGGATCATCAGTGTTAGAGCTAAAATTAGCATGTTTAAAGTGATTTTCATGCTTCCAGGGGCTCGGGAAGTGAAATAAATACCATTTGGAGGCATTTAATGTTCGAGCAAAAACGGCTGATTTTCGACAAAAGAGATAACACCCCCCCATTACGTTATGCTTCAGAAATGTGGAAAATGGTCCGTTTTCAAATGTTTTATTTTTGAACGTCAGTTCACATTTGTAGGTGGATCATCAGTGTTAGAGCTAAAATTAGCATGTTTAAAGTGATTTTCATGCTTCCAGGGGCCCAAAACACAAGATTTATGGAATGGTTAAAAGTGCATGAAAATGGCCAATTTACTCACTCTGAGTTCTCAAAAAGGGTTTCTTCACCCCGGGAAGCTAATTAAATACCATTTGGAGGCATTTAATGTTCGAGCAAAAACGGCTGATTTTCGACAAAAGAGATAACACCCCCCCATTACGTCATGCTTCAGAAATGTGGAAAATGGTCCGTTTTCAAATGTTTTATTTTTGAACGTCAGTTCACATTTGTAGGTGGATCATCAGTGTTAGAGCTAAAATTAGCATGTTTAAAGTGATTTTCATGCTTCCAGGGGCCCAAAACACAAGATTTATGGAATGGTTAAAAGTGCATGAAAATGGCCAATTTACTCACTCTGAGTTCTCAAAAAGGGTTTCTTCACCCCGGGAAGTTAATTAAATACCATTTGGAGGCATTTAATGTTCGAGCAAAAACGGCTGATTTTCGACAAAAGAGATAACACCCCCCCATTACGTCATGCTTCAGAAATGTGGAAAATGGTCCGTTTTCAAATGTTTTATTTTTGAACGTCAGTTCACATTTGTAGGTGGATCATCAGTGTTAGAGCTAAAATTAGCATGTTTAAAGTGATTTTCATGCTTCCAGGGGCTCGGGAAGTTAATTAAATACCATTTGGAGGCATTTAATGTTCGAGCAAAAACGGCTGATTTTCGACAAAAGAGATAACACCCCCCCATTACGTCATGCTTCAGAAATGTGGAAAATGGTCCGTTTTCAAATGTTTTATTTTTGAACGTCAGTTCACATTTGTAGGTGGATCATCAGTGTTAGAGCTAAAATTAGCATGTTTAAAGTGATTTTCATGCTTCCAGGGGCCCAAAACACAAGATTTATGGAATGGTTAAAAGTGCATGAAAATGGCCAATTTACTCACTCTGAGTTCTCAAAAAGGGTTTCTTCACCCCGGGAAGTTAATTAAATACCATTTGGAGGCATTTAATGTTCGAGCAAAAACGGCTGATTTTCGACAAAAGAGATAACACCCCCCCATTACGTCATGCTTCAGAAATGTGGAAAATGGTCCGTTTTCAAATGTTTCATTTTTGAACGTCAGTTCACATTTGTAGGTGGATCATCAGTGTTAGAGCTAAAATTAGCATGTTTAAAGTGATTTTCATGCTTCCAGGGGCTCGGGAAGTGAAATAAATACCATTTGGAGGCATTTAATGTTCGAGCAAAAATGGCTGATTTTCGACAAAAGAGATAACACCCCCCCATTACGTCATGCTTCAGAAATGTGGAAAATGGTCCGTTTTCAAATGTTTTATTTTTGAACGTCAGTTCACATTTGTAGGTGGATCATCAGTGTTAGAGCTAAAATTAGCATGTTTAAAGTGATTTTCATGCTTCCAGGGGCTCGGGAAGTGAAATAAATACCATTTGGAGGCATTTAATGTTCGAGCAAAAACGGCTGATTTTCGACAAAAGAGATAACACCCCCCCAATACGTCATGCTTCAGAAATGTGGAAAATGGTCCGTTTTCAAATGTTTTATTTTTGAACGTCAGTTCACATTTGTAGGTGGATCATCAGTGTTAGAGCTAAAATTAGCATGTTTAAAGTGATTTTCATGCTTCCAGGGGCTCGGGAAGTGAAATAAATACCATTTGGAGGCATTTAATGTTCGAGCAAAAACGGCTGATTTTCGACAAAAGAGATAACCCCCCCCCATTACGTCATGCTTCAGAAATGTAGAAAATGGTCCGTTTTCAAATGTTTTATTTTTGAACGTCAGTTCACATTTGTAGGTGGATCATCAGTGTTAGAGCTAAAATTAGCATGTTTAAAGTGATTTCCATGCTTCCAGGGGCCCAAAATACAAGATTTATGGAATGGTTAAAAGTGCATGAAAATGGCCAATTTACTCACTCTGAGTTCTCAAAAAGGGTTTCTTCACCCCGGGAAGTTAATTAAATACCATTTGGAGGCATTTAATGTTCGAGCAAAAA
Organism: Lissotriton vulgaris; assembly: GCF_964263255.1. Taxonomy (NCBI): domain Eukaryota; kingdom Metazoa; phylum Chordata; class Amphibia; order Caudata; family Salamandridae; genus Lissotriton; species Lissotriton vulgaris. The sequence continues at coordinate 61,296 of NW_028244508.1, forward strand.
CGGCTGATTTTCGACAAAAGAGATAACACCCCCCATTACGTCATGCTTCAGAAATGTGGAAAATGGTCCGTTTTCAAATGTTTTATTTTTGAACGTCAGTTCACATTTGTAGGTGGATCATCAGTGTTAGAGCTAAAATTAGCATGTTTAAAGTGATTTTCATGGTTCCAGGGGCTCGGGAAGTGAAATAAATACCATTTGGAGGCATTTAATGTTCGAGCAAAAACGGCTGATTTTCGACAAAAGAGATAACACCCCCCCCCCATTACGTCATGCTTCAGAAATGTGGAAAATGGTCCGTTTTCAAATGTTTTATTTTTGAACGTCAGTTCACATTTGTAGGTGGATCATCAGTGTTAGAGCTAAAATTAGCATGTTTAAAGTGATTTTCATGCTTCCAGGGGCTCTGGAAGTTAATTAAATACCATTTGGAGGCATTTAATGTTCGAGCAAAAACGGCTGATTTTCGACAAAAGAGATAACACCCCCCCCATTACGTCATGCTTCAGAAATGTGGAAAATGGTCCGTTTTCAAATGTTTTATTTTTGAACGAGTTCACATTTGTAGGTGGATCATCAGTGTTAGAGCTAAAATTAGCATGTTTAAAGTGATTTTCATGCTTCCAGGGGCTCGGGAAGTGAAATAAATACCATTTGGAGGCATTTAATGTTCGAGCAAAAACGGCTGATTTTCGACAAAAGAGATAACACCCCCCCATTACGTCATGCTTCAGAAATGTGGAAAATGGTCCGTTTTCAAATGTTTTATTTTTGAACGTCAGTTCACATTTGTAGGTGGATCATCAGTGTTAGAGCTAAAATTAGCATGTTTAAAGTGATTTTCATGCTTCCAGGGGCTCGGGAAGTGAAATAAATACCATTTGGAGGCATTTAATGTTCGAGCAAAAACGGCTGATTTTCGACAAAAGAGATAACACCCCCCCATTACGTTATGCTTCAGAAATGTGGAAAATGGTCCGTTTTCAAATGTTTTATTTTTGAACGTCAGTTCACATTTGTAGGTGGATCATCAGTGTTAGAGCTAAAATTAGCATGTTTAAAGTGATTTTCATGCTTCCAGGGGCCCAAAACACAAGATTTATGGAATGGTTAAAAGTGCATGAAAATGGCCAATTTACTCACTCTGAGTTCTCAAAAAGGGTTTCTTCACCCCGGGAAGCTAATTAAATACCATTTGGAGGCATTTAATGTTCGAGCAAAAACGGCTGATTTTCGACAAAAGAGATAACACCCCCCCATTACGTCATGCTTCAGAAATGTGGAAAATGGTCCGTTTTCAAATGTTTTATTTTTGAACATCAGTTCACATTTGTAGGTGGATCATCAGTGTTAGAGCTAAAATTAGCATGTTTAAAGTGATTTTCATGCTTCCAGGGGCTTGGGAAGTGAAATAAATACCATTTGGAGGCATTTAATGTTCGAGCAAAAACGGCTGATTTTCGACAAAAGAGATAACACCCCCCCATTACGTCATGCTTCAGAAATGTGGAAAATGGTCCGTTTTCAAATGTTTTATTTTTGAACGTCAGTTCACATTTGTAGGTGGATCATCAGTGTTAGAGCTAAAATTAGCATGTTTAAAGTGATTTTCATGCTTCCAGGGGCTCGGGAAGTGAAATAAATACCATTTGGAGGCATTTAATGTTCGAGCAAAAACGGCTGATTTTCGACAAAAGAGATAACACCCCCCCAATACGTCATGCTTCAGAAATGTGGAAAATGGTCCGTTTTCAAATGTTTTATTTTTGAACGTCAGTTCACATTTGTAGGTGGATCATCAGTGTTAGAGCTAAAATTAGCATGTTTAAAGTGATTTTCATGCTTCCAGGGGCTCGGGAAGTGAAATAAATACCATTTGGAGGCATTTAATGTTCGAGCAAAAACGGCTGATTTTCGACAAAAGAGATAACCCCCCCCCATTACGTCATGCTTCAGAAATGTAGAAAATGGTCCGTTTTCAAATGTTTTATTTTTGAACGTCAGTTCACATTTGTAGGTGGATCATCAGTGTTAGAGCTAAAATTAGCATGTTTAAAGTGATTTTCATGCTTCCAGGGGCCCAAAATACAAGATTTATGGAATGGTTAAAAGTGCATGAAAATGGCCAATTTACTCACTCTGAGTTCTCAAAAAGGGTTTCTTCACCCCGGGAAGTTAATTAAATACCATTTGGAGGCATTTAATGTTCGAGCAAAAACGGCTGATTTTCGACAAAAGAGATAACACCCCCCCATTACGTCATGCTTCAGAAATGTGGAAAATGGTCCGTTTTCAAATGTTTTATTTTTGAACGTCAGTTCACATTTGTAGGTGGATCATCAGTGTTAGAGCTAAAATTAGCATGTTTAAAGTGATTTTCATGCTTCCAGGGGCTCGGGAAGTGAATTAAATACCATTTGGAGGCATTTAATGTTCGAGCAAAAACGGCTGATTTTCGACAAAAGAGATAACACCCCCCATTACGTCATGCTTCAGAAATGTGGAAAATGGTCCGTTTTCAAATGTTTTATTTTTGAACGTCAGTTCACATTTGTAGGTGGATCATCAGTGTTAGAGCTAAAATTAGCATGTTTAAAGTGATTTTCATGGTTCCAGGGGCTCGGGAAGTGAAATAAATACCATTTGGAGGCATTTAATGTTCGAGCAAAAACGGCTGATTTTCGACAAAAGAGATAACACCCCCCCCCCATGACGTCATGCTTCAGAAATGTGGAAAATGGTCCGTTTTCAAATGTTTTATTTTTGAACGTCAGTTCACATTTGTAGGTGGATCATCAGTGTTAGAGCTAAAATTAGCATGTTTAAAGTGATTTTCATGGTTCCAGGGGCTCGGGAAGTGAAATAAATACCATTTGGAGGCATTTAATGTTCGAGCAAAAACGGCTGATTTTCGACAAAAGAGATAACACCCCCCCCCCATTACGTCATGCTTCAGAAATGTGGAAAATGGTCCGTTTTCAAATGTTTTATTTTTGAACGTCAGTTCACATTTGTAGGTGGATCATCAGTGTTAGAGCTAAAATTAGCATGTTTAAAGTGATTTTCATGCTTCCAGGGGCTCTGGAAGTTAATTAAATACCATTTGGAGGCATTTAATGTTCGAGCAAAAACGGCTGATTTTCGACAAAAGAGATAACACCCCCCCCATTACGTCATGCTTCAGAAATGTGGAAAATGGTCCGTTTTCAAATGTTTTATTTTTGAACGTCAGTTCACATTTGTAGGTGGATCATCAGTGTTAGAGCTAAAATTAGCATGTTTAAAGTGATTTTCATGCTTCCAGGGGCTCGGGAAGTGAAATAAATACCATTTGGAGGCATTTAATGTTCGAGCAAAAACGGCTGATTTTCGACAAAAGAGATAACACCCCCCCATTACGTTATGCTTCAGAAATGTGGAAAATGGTCCGTTTTCAAATGTTTTATTTTTGAACGTCAGTTCACATTTGTAGGTGGATCATCAGTGTTAGAGCTAAAATTAGCATGTTTAAAGTGATTTTCATGCTTCCAGGGGCCCAAAACACAAGATTTATGGAATGGTTAAAAGTGCATGAAAATGGCCAATTTACTCACTCTGAGTTCTCAAAAAGGGTTTCTTCACCCCGGGAAGCTAATTAAATACCATTTGGAGGCATTTAATGTTCGAGCAAAAACGGCTGATTTTCGACAAAAGAGATAACACCCCCCCATTACGTCATGCTTCAGAAATGTGGAAAATGGTCCGTTTTCAAATGTTTTATTTTTGAACATCAGTTCACATTTGTAGGTGGATCATCAGTGTTAGAGCTAAAATTAGCATGTTTAAAGTGATTTTCATGCTTCCAGGGGCTCGGGAAGTGAAATAAATACCATTTGGAGGCATTTAATGTTCGAGCAAAAACGGCTGATTTTCGACAAAAGAGATAACACCCCCCCATTACGTCATGCTTCAGAAATGTGGAAAATGGTCCGTTTTCAAATGTTTTATTTTTGAACGTCAGTTCACATTTGTAGGTGGATCATCAGTGTTAGAGCTAAAATTAGCATGTTTAAAGTGATTTTCATGCTTCCAGGGGCTCGGGAAGTGAAATAAATACCATTTGGAGGCATTTAATGTTCGAGCAAAAACGGCTGATTTTCGACAAAAGAGATAACACCCCCCCAATACGTCATGCTTCAGAAATGTGGAAAATGGTCCGTTTTCAAATGTTTTATTTTTGAACGTCAGTTCACATTTGTAGGTGGATCATCAGTGTTAGAGCTAAAATTAGCATGTTTAAAGTGATTTTCATGCTTCCAGGGGCTCGGGAAGTGAAATAAATACCATTTGGAGGCATTTAATGTTCGAGCAAAAACGGCTGATTTTCGACAAAAGAGATAACCCCCCCCCATTACGTCATGCTTCAGAAATGTAGAAAATGGTCCGTTTTCAAATGTTTTATTTTTGAACGTCAGTTCACATTTGTAGGTGGATCATCAGTGTTAGAGCTAAAATTAGCATGTTTAAAGTGATTTTCATGCTTCCAGGGGCCCAAAATACAAGATTTATGGAATGGTTAAAAGTGCATGAAAATGGCCAATTTACTCACTCTGAGTTCTCAAAAAGGGTTTCTTCACCCCGGGAAGTTAATTAAATACCATTTGGAGGCATTTAATGTTCGAGCAAAAACGGCTGATTTTCGACAAAAGAGATAACACCCCCCCATTACGTCATGCTTCAGAAATGTGGAAAATGGTCCGTTTTCAAATGTTTTATTTTTGAACGTCAGTTCACATTTGTAGGTGGATCATCAGTGTTAGAGCTAAAATTAGCATGTTTAAAGTGATTTTCATGCTTCCAGGGGCTCGGGAAGTGAATTAAATACCATTTGGAGGCATTTAATGTTCGAGCAAAAACGGCTGATTTTCGACAAAAGAGATAACACCCCCCATTACGTCATGCTTCAGAAATGTGGAAAATGGTCCGTTTTCAAATGTTTTATTTTTGAACGTCAGTTCACATTTGTAGGTGGATCATCAGTGTTAGAGCTAAAATTAGCATGTTTAAAGTGATTTTCATGGTTCCAGGGGCTCGGGAAGTGAAATAAATACCATTTGGAGGCATTTAATGTTCGAGCAAAAACGGCTGATTTTCGACAAAAGAGATAACACCCCCCCCCCATGACGTCATGCTTCAGAAATGTGGAAAATGGTCCGTTTTCAAATGTTTTATTTTTGAACGTCAGTTCACATTTGTAGGTGGATCATCAGTGTTAGAGCTAAAATTAGCATGTTTAAAGTGATTTTCATGGTTCCAGGGGCTCGGGAAGTGAAATAAATACCATTTGGAGGCATTTAATGTTCGAGCAAAAACGGCTGATTTTCGACAAAAGAGATAACACCCCCCCCCATTACGTCATGCTTCAGAAATGTGGAAAATGGTCCGTTTTCAAATGTTTTATTTTTGAACGTCAGTTCACATTTGTAGGTGGATCATCAGTGTTAGAGCTAAAATTAGCATGTTTAAAGTGATTTTCATGCTTCCAGGGGCTCTGGAAGTTAATTAAATACCATTTGGAGGCATTTAATGTTCGAGCAAAAACGGCTGATTTTCGACAAAAGAGATAACACCCCCCCCATTACGTCATGCTTCAGAAATGTGGAAAATGGTCCGTTTTCAAATGTTTTATTTTTGAACGTCAGTTCACATTTGTAGGTGGATCATCAGTGTTAGAGCTAAAATTAGCATGTTTAAAGTGATTTTCATGCTTCCAGGGGCTCGGGAAGTGAAATAAATACCATTTGGAGGCATTTAATGTTCGAGCAAAAACGGCTGATTTTCGACAAAAGAGATAACACCCCCCCATTACGTTATGCTTCAGAAATGTGGAAAATGGTCCGTTTTCAAATGTTTTATTTTTGAACGTCAGTTCACATTTGTAGGTGGATCATCAGTGTTAGAGCTAAAATTAGCATGTTTAAAGTGATTTTCATGCTTCCAGGGGCCCAAAACACAAGATTTATGGAATGGTTAAAAGTGCATGAAAATGGCCAATTTACTCACTCTGAGTTCTCAAAAAGGGTTTCTTCACCCCGGGAAGCTAATTAAATACCATTTGGAGGCATTTAATGTTCGAGCAAAAACGGCTGATTTTCGACAAAAGAGATAACACCCCCCCATTACGTCATGCTTCAGAAATGTGGAAAATGGTCCGTTTTCAAATGTTTTATTTTTGAACGTCAGTTCACATTTGTAGGTGGATCATCAGTGTTAGAGCTAAAATTAGCATGTTTAAAGTGATTTTCATGCTTCCAGGGGCTCGGGAAGTGAAATAAATACCATTTGGAGGCATTTAATGTTCGAGCAAAAACGGCTGATTTTCGACAAAAGAGATAACACCCCCCCATTACGTCATGCTTCAGAAATGTGGAAAATGGTCCGTTTTCAAATGTTTTATTTTTGAACGTCAGTTCACATTTGTAGGTGGATCATCAGTGTTAGAGCTAAAATTAGCATGTTTAAAGTGATTTTCATGCTTCCAGGGGCTCGGGAAGTGAAATAAATACCATTTGGAGGCATTTAATGTTCGAGCAAAAACGGCTGATTTTCGACAAAAGAGATAACACCCCCCCAATACGTCATGCTTCAGAAATGTGGAAAATGGTCCGTTTTCAAATGTTTTATTTTTGAACGTCAGTTCACATTTGTAGGTGGATCATCAGTGTTAGAGCTAAAATTAGCATGTTTAAAGTGATTTTCATGCTTCCAGGGGCTCGGGAAGTGAAATAAATACCATTTGGAGGCATTTAATGTTCGAGCAAAAACGGCTGATTTTCGACAAAAGAGATAACCCCCCCCCATTACGTCATGCTTCAGAAATGTAGAAAATGGTCCGTTTTCAAATGTTTTATTTTTGAACGTCAGTTCACATTTGTAGGTGGATCATCAGTGTTAGAGCTAAAATTAGCATGTTTAAAGTGATTTTCATGCTTCCAGGGGCCCAAAATACAAGATTTATGGAATGGTTAAAAGTGCATGAAAATGGCCAATTTACTCACTCTGAGTTCTCAAAAAGGGTTTCTTCACCCCGGGAAGTTAATTAAATACCATTTGGAGGCATTTAATGTTCGAGCAAAAACGGCTGATTTTCGACAAAAGAGATAACACCCCCCATTACGTCATGCTTCAGAAATGTGGAAAATGGTCCGTTTTCAAATGTTTTATTTTTTAACGTCAGTTCACATTTGTAGGTGGATCATCAGTGTTAGAGCTAAAATTAGCATGTTTAAAGTGATTTTCATGGTTCCAGGGGCTCGGGAAGTGAAATAAATACCATTTGGAGGCATTTAATGTTCGAGCAAAAACGGCTGATTTTCGACAAAAGAGATAACACCCCCCCCCCATTACGTCATGCTTCAGAAATGTGGAAAATGGTCCGTTTTCAAATGTTTTATTTTTGAACGTCAGTTCACATTTGTAGGTGGATCATCAGTGTTAGAGCTAAAATTAGCATGTTTAAAGTGATTTTCATGCTTCCAGGGGCTCTGGAAGTTAATTAAATACCATTTGGAGGCATTTAATGTTCGAGCAAAAACGGCTGATTTTCGACAAAAGAGATAACACCCCCCCCATTACGTCATGCTTCAGAAATGTGGAAAATGGTCCGTTTTCAAATGTTTTATTTTTGAACGTCAGTTCACATTTGTAGGTGGATCATCAGTGTTAGAGCTAAAATTAGCATGTTTAAAGTGATTTTCATGCTTCCAGGGGCTCGGGAAGTGAAATAAATACCATTTGGAGGCATTTAATTTTCGAGCAAAAACGGCTGATTTTCGACAAAAGAGATAACACCCCCCCATTACGTCATGCTTCAGAAATGTGGAAAATGGTCCGTTTTCAAATGTTTTATTTTTGAACGTCAGTTCACATTTGTAGGTGGATCATCAGTGTTAGAGCTAAAATTAGCATGTTTAAAGTGATTTTCATGCTTCCAGGGGCCCAAAACACAAGATTTATGGAATGGTTAAAAGTGCATGAAAATGGCCAATTTACTCACTCTGAGTTCTCAAAAAGGGTTTCTTCACCCCGGGAAGTTAATTAAATACCATTTGGAGGCATTTAATGTTCGAGCAAAAACGGCTGATTTTCGACAAAAGAGATAACACCCCCCCATTACGTCATGCTTCAGAAATGTGGAAAATGGTCCGTTTTCAAATGTTTTTTTTTTGAACGTCAGTTCACATTTGTAGGTGGATCATCAGTGTTAGAGCTAAAATTAGCATGTTTAAAGTGATTTTCATGCTTCCAGGGGCTCAGGAAGTTAATTAAATACCATTTGGAGGCATTTAATGTTCAAGCAAAAACGGCTGATTTTCGACAAAAGAGATAACACCCCCCCATTACGTCATGCTTCAGAAATGTGGAAAATGGTCCGTTTTCAAATGTTTTATTTTTGAACATCAGTTCACATTTGTAGGTGGATCATCAGTGTTAGAGCTAAAATTAGCATGTTTAAAGTGATTTTCATGCTTCCAGGGGCCCAAAACACAAGATTAATGGAATGGTTAAAAGTGCATGAAAATGGCCAATTTACTCACTCTGAGTTCTCAAAAAGGGTTTCTTCACCCCGGGAAGTTAATTAAATACCATTTGGAGGCATTTAATGTTCGAGCAAAAACGGCTGATTTTCGACAAAAGAGATAACACCCCCCCATTACGTCATGCTTCAGAAATGTGGAAAATGGTCCGTTTTCAAATGTTTTATTTTTGAACGTCAGTTCACATTTGTAGGTGGATCATCAGTGTTAGAGCTAAAATTAGCATGTTTAAAGTGATTTTCATGTTTCCAGGGGCTCGGGAAGTTAATTAAATACCATTTGGAGGCATTTAATGTTCGAGCAAAAACGGCTGATTTTCGACAAAAGAGATAACACCCCCCCATTACGTCATGCTTCAGAAATGTGGAAAATGGTCCGTTTTCAAATGTTTTATTTTTGAACGTCAGTTCACATTTGTAGGTGGATCATCAGTGTTAGAGCTAAAATTAGCATGTTTAAAGTGATTTTCATGCTTCCAGGGGCTCGGGAAGTTAATTAAATACCATTTGGAGGCATTTAATGTTCGAGCAAAAACGGCTGATTTTCGACAAAAGAGATAACACCCCCCCATTACGTCATGCTTCAGAAATGTGGAAAATGGTCCGTTTTCAAATGTTTTATTTTTGAACGTCAGTTCACATTTGTAGGTGGATCATCAGTGTTAGAGCTAAAATTAGCATGTTTAAAGTGATTTTCATGCTTCCAGGGGCTCGGGAAGTTAATTAAATACCATTTGGAGGCATTTAATGTTCGAGCAAAAACGGCTGATTTTCGACAAAAGAGATAACACCCCCCCCATTACGTCATGCTTCAGAAATGTGGAAAATGGTCCGTTTTCAAATGTTTTATTTTTGAACGTCAGTTCACATTTGTAGGTGGATCATCAGTGTTAGAGCTAAAATTAGCATGTTTAAAGTGATTTTCATGCTTCCGGGGGCTCGGGAAGTTAATTAAATACCATTTGGAGGCATTTAATGTTCGAGCAAAAACGGCTGATTTTCGACAAAAGAGATAACACCCCCCCCATTACGTCATGCTTCAGAAATGTGGAAAATGGTCCGTTTTCAAATGTTTTATTTTTGAACGTCAGTTCACATTTGTAGGTGGATCATCAGTGTTAGAGCTAAAATTAGCATGTTTAAAGTGATTTTCATGCTTCCAGGGGCTCGGGAAGTGAAATAAATACCATTTGGAGGCATTTACAGCCTGATTCAAGATCGGGCCGTTTTGCGAGGCTCAAATAGCGAATCATAAGGAATCGCTATTTGAGACTCGCAAAACGGTAATCATGTAGGAATCGCAATATTAATTGCGATTCCCACTGATTCCTTATTTGCGATTAGCTAATTGCTAATCGCAAATAAGGAATAACTCCCCATGCATTCCTATGGGCCAAAAGGCCCATAGGAATGCATGGGGAGTATTCCTTATTTGCGATTAGCAATTTGCTAGTCGCAAATAAGATAGCGATTTAAAGGGTGCCAGGGCTGTCCAAAGGACACCCTGTAGCACCCCTTAAATGCAAATTGAAACAGGTGTTGCGCACACACATGTCCAAAGGACATGTGTGTGTGCAACATGCAACTTAGAAAAATGCTTTTAAAAGCATTTTTCCAAGTTTTTGCTATTTACCGAGAGGTCTGACCTCTCGGTAAATAGCGGCCCAAAATTGCATTTTCGCAATTTTCAAATGCTTCATGAATTGCATTTAAGGAATCTCAAATAGAGATTCCTTAAATGTAATTCCTCGCAATTTAGCGATTTAGCAATTACCGATTTTTGCATTTGGGATGCTGAATCCCAAATGCAAAAATCGCACTCGCAAAGGGCCGGATTCTCAGAATCCGGCCCTTTGCGAGCCGCTTTAGCCTTCATGAATAAGGCTGTTAATGTTCGAGCAAAAACGGCTGATTTTCGACAAAAGAGATAACACTCCCCCATTACGTCATGCTTCAGAAATGTGGAAAATGGTCCGTTTTCAAATGTTTTATTTTTGAACGTCAGTTCACATTTGTAGGTGGATCATCAGTGTTAGAGCTAAAATTAGCATGTTTAAAGTGATTTTCATGCTTCCAGGGGCTCGGGAAGTTAATTAAATACCATTTGGAGGCATTTAATGTTCGAGCAAAAACGGCTGATTTTCGACAAAAGAGATAACACCCCCCCATTACGTCATGCTTCAGAAATGTGGAAAATGGTCCGTTTTCAAATGTTTTATTTTTGAACGTCAGTTCACATTTGTAGGTGGATCATCAGTGTTAGAGCTAAAATTAGCATGTTTAAAGTGATTTTCATGCTTCCAGGGGCCCAAAACACAAGATTAATGGAATGGTTAAAAGTGCATGAAAATGGCCAATTTACTCACTCTGAGTTCTCAAAAAGGGTTTCTTCACCCCGGTAAGTGAAATAAATACCATTTGGAGGCATTTAATGTTCGAGCAAAAACGGCTGATTTTCGACAAAAGAGATAACACCCCCCCATTACGTCATGCTTCAGAAATGTGGAAAATGGTCCGTTTTCAAATGTTTTATTTTTGAACGTCAGTTCACATTTGTAGGTGGATCATCAGTGTTAGAGCTAAAATTAGCATGTTTAAAGTGATTTTCATGCTTCCAGGGGCTCGGGAAGTTAATTAAATACCATTTGGAGGCATTTAATGTTCGAGCAAAAACGGCTGATCTTCGACAAAAGAGATAACACCCCCCCATTACGTCATGCTTCAGAAATGTCGAAAATGGTCCGTTTTCAAATGTTTTATTTTTGAACGTCAGTTCACATTTGTAGGTGGATCATCAGTGTTAGAGCTAAAATTAGCATGTTTAAAGTGATTTTCATGGTTCCAGGGGCTCGGGAAGTGAAATAAATACCATTTGGAGGCATTTAATGTTCGAGCAAAAACGGCTGATTTTCGACAAAAGAGATAACACCCCCCCCCCCATTACGTCATGCTTCAGAAATGTGGAAAATGGTCCGTTTTCAAATGTTTTATTTTTGAACGTCAGTTCACATTTGTAGGTGGATCATCAGTGTTAGAGCTAAAATTAGCATGTTTAAAGTGATTTTCATGCTTCCAGGGGCTCTGGAAGTTAATTAAATACCATTTGGAGGCATTTAATGTTCGAGCAAAAACGGCTGATTTTCGACAAAAGAGATAACACCCCCCCATTACGTCATGCTTCAGAAATGTGGAAAATGGTCCGTTTTCAAATGTTTTATTTTTGAACGTCAGTTCACATTTGTAGGTGGATCATCAGTGTTAGAGCTAAAATTAGCATGTTTAAAGTGATTTTCATGCTTCCAGGGGCTCGGGAAGTGAAATAAATACCATTTGGAGGCATTTAATGTTCGAGCAAAAACGGCTGATTTTCGACAAAAGAGATAACACCCCCCCATTACGTCATGCTTCAGAAATGTGGAAAATGGTCCGTTTTCAAATGTTTTATTTTTGAACGTCAGTTCACATTTGTAGGTGGATCATCAGTGTTAGAGCTAAAATTAGCATGTTTAAAGTGATTTTCATGCTTCCAGGGGCTCGGGAAGTGAAATAAATACCATTTGGAGGCATTTAATGTTCGAGCAAAAACGGCTGATTTTCGACAAAAGAGATAACACCCCCCCATTACGTTATGCTTCAAGAAATGTGGAAAATGGTCCGTTTTCAAATGTTTTATTTTTGAACGTCAGTTCACATTTGTAGGTGGATCATCAGTGATAGAGCTAAAATTAGCATGTTTAAAGTGATTTTCATGCTTCCAGGGGCCCAAAACACAAGATTTATGGAATGGTTAAAAGTGCATGAAAATGGCCAATTTACTCACTCTGAGTTCTCAAAAAGGGTTTCTTCACCCCGGGAAGCTAATTAAATACCATTTGGAGGCATTTAATGTTCGAGCAAAAACGGCTGATTTTCGACAAAAGAGATAACACCCCCCCAATACGTCATGCTTCAGAAATGTGGAAAATGGTCCGTTTTCAAATGTTTTATTTTTGAACGTCAGTTCACATTTGTAGGTGGATCATCAGTGTTAGAGCTAAAATTAGCATGTTTAAAGTGATTTTCATGCTTCCAGGGGCTCGGGAAGTGAAATAAATACCATTTGGAGGCATTTAATGTTCGAGCAAAAACGGCTGATTTTCGACAAAAGAGATAACACCCCCCCATTACGTCATGCTTCAGAAATGTGGAAAATGGTCCGTTTTCAAATGTTTTATTTTTGAACGTCAGTTCACATTTGTAGGTGGATCATCAGTGTTAGAGCTAAAATTAGCATGTTTAAAGTGATTTTCATGCTTCCAGGGGCCCAAAACACAAGATTTATGGAATGGTTAAAAGTGCATGAAAATGGCCAATTTACTCACTCTGAGTTCTCAAAAAGGGTTTCTTCACCCCGGGAAGTTAATTAAATACCATTTGGAGGCATTTAATGTTCGAGCAAAAACGGCTGATTTTCGACAAAAGAGATAACACCCCCCCATTACGTCATGCTTCAGAAATGTGGAAAATGGTCCGTTTTCAAATGTTTTATTTTTGAACGTCAGTTCACATTTGTAGGTGGATCATCAGTGTTAGAGCTAAAATTAGCATGTTTAAAGTGATTTTCATGCTTCCAGGGGCTCGGGAAGTTAATTAAATACCATTTGGAGGCATTTAATGTTCGAGCAAAAACGGCTGATTTTCGACAAAAGAGATAACACCCCCCCATTACGTCATGCTTCAGAAATGTGGAAAATGGTCCGTTTTCAAATGTTTTATTTTTGAACGTCAGTTCACATTTGTAGGTGGATCATCAGTGTTAGAGCTAAAATTAGCATGTTTAAAGTTATTTTCATGCTTCCAGGGGCTCAAAACACAAGATTTATGGAATGGTTAAAAGTGCATGAAAATGGCCAATTTACTCACTCTGAGTTCTCAAAAAGGGTTTCTTCACCCCGGGAAGTTAATTAAATACCATTTGGAGGCATTTAATGTTCGAGCAAAAACGGCTGATTTTCGACAAAAGAGATAACACCCCCCCATTACGTCATGCTTCAGAAATGTGGAAAATGGTCCGTTTTCAAATGTTTCATTTTTGAACGTCAGTTCACATTTGTAGGTGGATCATCAGTGTTAGAGCTAAAATTAGCATGTTTAAAGTGATTTTCATGCTTCCAGGGGCTCGGGAAGTGAAATAAATACCATTTGGAGGCATTTAATGTTCGAGCAAAAACGGCTGATTTTCGACAAAAGAGATAACACCCCCCCATTACGTCATGCTTCAGAAATGTGGAAAATGGTCCGTTTTCAAATGTTTTATTTTTGAACGTCAGTTCACATTTGTAGGTGGATCATCAGTGTTAGAGCTAAAATTAGCATGTTTAAAGTGATTTTCATGCTTCCAGGGGCCCAAAACACAAGATTAATGGAATGGTTAAAAGTGCATGAAAATGGCCAATTTACTCACTCTGAGTTCTCAAAAAGGGTTTCTTCACCCCGGTAAGTGAAATAAATACCATTTGGAGGCATTTAATGTTCGAGCAAAAACGGCTGATTTTCGACAAAAGAGATAACACCCCCCCATTACGTCATGCTTCAGAAATGTGGAAAATGGTCCGTTTTCAAATGTTTTATTTTTGAACGTCAGTTCACATTTGTAGGTGGATCATCAGTGTTAGAGCTAAAATTAGCATGTTTAAAGTGATTTTCATGCTTCCAGGGGCTCGGGAAGTTAATTAAATACCATTTGGAGGCATTTAATGTTCGAGCAAAAACGGCTGATTTTCGACAAAAGAGATAACACCCCCCCATTACGTCATGCTTCAGAAATGTCGAAAATGGTCCGTTTTCAAATGTTTTATTTTTGAACGTCAGTTCACATTTGTAGGTGGATCATCAGTGTTAGAGCTAAAATTAGCATGTTTAAAGTGATTTTCATGGTTCCAGGGGCTCGGGAAGTGAAATAAATACCATTTGGAGGCATTTAATGTTCGAGCAAAAACGGCTGATTTTCGACAAAAGAGATAACACCCCCCCCCCCATTACGTCATGCTTCAGAAATGTGGAAAATGGTCCGTTTTCAAATGTTTTATTTTTGAACGTCAGTTCACATTTGTAGGTGGATCATCAGTGTTAGAGCTAAAATTAGCATGTTTAAAGTGATTTTCATGCTTCCAGGGGCTCTGGAAGTTAATTAAATACCATTTGGAGGCATTTAATGTTCGAGCAAAAACGGCTGATTTTCGACAAAAGAGATAACACCCCCCCCATTACGTCATGCTTCAGAAATGTGGAAAATGGTCCGTTTTCAAATGTTTTATTTTTGAACGTCAGTTCACATTTGTAGGTGGATCATCAGTGTTAGAGCTAAAATTAGCATGTTTAAAGTGATTTTCATGCTTCCAGGGGCTCGGGAAGTGAAATAAATACCATTTGGAGGCATTTAATGTTCGAGCAAAAACGGCTGATTTTCGACAAAAGAGATAACACCCCCCCATTACGTCATGCTTCAGAAATGTGGAAAATGGTCCGTTTTCAAATGTTTTATTTTTGAACGTCAGTTCACATTTGTAGGTGGATCATCAGTGTTAGAGCTAAAATTAGCATGTTTAAAGTGATTTTCATGCTTCCAGGGGCTCGGGAAGTGAAATAAATACCATTTGGAGGCATTTAATGTTCGAGCAAAAACGGCTGATTTTCGACAAAAGAGATAACACCCCCCCATTACGTTATGCTTCAGAAATGTGGAAAATGGTCCGTTTTCAAATGTTTTATTTTTGAACGTCAGTTCACATTTGTAGGTGGATCATCAGTGTTAGAGCTAAAATTAGCATGTTTAAAGTGATTTTCATGCTTCCAGGGGCCCAAAACACAAGATTTATGGAATGGTTAAAAGTGCATGAAAATGGCCAATTTACTCACTCTGAGTTCTCAAAAAGGGTTTCTTCACCCCGGGAAGCTAATTAAATACCATTTGGAGGCATTTAATGTTCGAGCAAAAACGGCTGATTTTCGACAAAAGAGATAACACCCCCCCATTACGTCATGCTTCAGAAATGTGGAAAATGGTCCGTTTTCAAATGTTTTATTTTTGAACGTCAGTTCACATTTGTAGGTGGATCATCAGTGTTAGAGCTAAAATTAGCATGTTTAAAGTGATTTTCATGCTTCCAGGGGCTCGGGAAGTGAAATAAATACCATTTGGAGGCATTTAATGTTCGAGCAAAAACGGCTGATTTTCGACAAAAGAGATAACACCCCCCCATTACGTCATGCTTCAGAAATGTGGAAAATGGTCCGTTTTCAAATGTTTTATTTTTGAACGTCAGTTCACATTTGTAGGTGGATCATCAGTGTTAGAGCTAAAATTAGCATGTTTAAAGTGATTTTCATGCTTCCAGGGGCCCAAAACACAAGATTTATGGAATGGTTAAAAGTGCATGAAAATGGCCAATTTACTCACTCTGAGTTCTCAAAAAGGGTTTCTTCACCCCGGGAAGTTAATTAAATACCATTTGGAGGCATTTAATGTTCGAGCAAAAACGGCTGATTTTCGACAAAAGAGATAACACCCCCCCATTACGTCATGCTTCAGAAATGTGGAAAATGGTCCGTTTTCAAATGTTTTATTTTTGAACGTCAGTTCACATTTGTAGGTGGATCATCAGTGTTAGAGCTAAAATTAGCATGTTTAAAGTGATTTTCATGCTTCCAGGGGCTCGGGAAGTTAATTAAATACCATTTGGAGGCATTTAATGTTCGAGCAAAAACGGCTGATTTTCGACAAAAGAGATAACACCCCCCCATTACGTCATGCTTCAGAAATGTGGAAAATGGTCCGTTTTCAAATGTTTTATTTTTGAACGTCAGTTCACATTTGTAGGTGGATCATCAGTGTTAGAGCTAAAATTAGCCTGTTTAAAGTGATTTTCATGCTTCCAGGGGCCCAAAACACAAGATTTATGGAATGGTTAAAAGTGCATGAAAATGGCCAATTTACTCACTCTGAGTTCTCAAAAAGGGTTTCTTCACCCCGGGAAGTTAATTAAATACCATTTGGAGGCATTTAATGTTCGAGCAAAAACGGCTGATTTTCGACAAAAGAGATAACACCCCCCCATTACGTCATGCTTCAGAAATGTGGAAAATGGTCCGTTTTCAAATGTTTTATTTTTGAACGTCAGTTCACATTTGTAGGTGGATCATCAGTGTTAGAGCTAAAATTAGCATGTTTAAAGTGATTTTCATGCTTCCAGGGGCTCGGGAAGTGAAATAAATACCATTTGGAGGCATTTAATGTTCGAGCAAAAACGGCTGATTTTCGACAAAAGAGATAACACCCCCCCAATACGTCATGCTTCAGAAATGTGGAAAATGGTCCGTTTTCAAATGTTTTATTTTTGAACGTCAGTTCACATTTGTAGGTGGATCATCAGTGTTAGAGCTAAAATTAGCATGTTTAAAGTGATTTTCATGCTTCCAGGGGCTCGGGAAGTGAAATAAATACCATTTGGAGGCATTTAATGTTCGAGCAAAAACGGCTGATTTTCGACAAAAGAGATAACCCCCCCCCATTACGTCATGCTTCAGAAATGTAGAAAATGGTCCGTTTTCAAATGTTTTATTTTTGAACGTCAGTTCACATTTGTAGGTGGATCATCAGTGTTAGAGCTAAAATTAGCATGTTTAAAGTGATTTTCATGCTTCCAGGGGCCCAAAATACAAGATTTATGGAATGGTTAAAAGTGCATGAAAATGGCCAATTTACTCACTCTGAGTTCTCAAAAAGGGTTTCTTCACCCCGGGAAGTTAATTAAATACCATTTGGAGGCATTTAATGTTCGAGCAAAAACGGCTGATTTTCGACAAAAGAGATAACACCCCCCATTACGTCATGCTTCAGAAATGTGGAAAATGGTCCGTTTTCAAATGTTTTATTTTTGAACGTCAGTTCACATTTGTAGGTGGATCATCAGTGTTAGAGCTAAAATTAGCATGTTTAAAGTGATTTTCATGGTTCCAGGGGCTCGGGAAGTGAAATAAATACCATTTGGAGGCATTTAATGTTCGAGCAAAAACGGCTGATTTTCGACAAAAGAGATAACACCCCCCCCCATTACGTCATGCTTCAGAAATGTGGAAAATGGTCAGTTTTCAAATGTTTTATTTTTGAACGTCAGTTCACATTTGTAGGTGGATCATCAGTGTTAGAGCTAAAATTAGCATGTTTAAAGTGATTTTCATGCTTCCAGGGGCTCTGGAAGTTAATTAAATACCATTTGGAGGCATTTAATGTTCGAGCAAAAACGGCTGATTTTCGACAAAAGAGATAACACCCCCCCCATTACGTCATGCTTCAGAAATGTGGAAAATGGTCCGTTTTCAAATGTTTTATTTTTGAACGTCAGTTCACATTTGTAGGTGGATCATCAGTGTTAGAGCTAAAATTAGCATGTTTAAAGTGATTTTCATGCTTCCAGGGGCTCGGGAAGCGAAATAAATACCATTTGGAGGCATTTAATGTTCGAGCAAAAACGGCTGATTTTCGACAAAAGAGATAACACCCCCCCATTACGTCATGCTTCAGAAATGTGGAAAATGGTCCGTTTTCAAATGTTTTATTTTTGAACGTCAGTTCACATTTGTAGGTGGATCATCAGTGTTAGAGCTAAAATTAGCATGTTTAAAGTGATTTTCATGCTTCCAGGGGCTCGGGAAGTGAAATAAATACCATTTGGAGGCATTTAATGTTCGAGCAAAAACGGCTGATTTTCGACAAAAGAGATAACACCCCCCCATTACGTCATGCTTCAGAAATGTGGAAAATGGTCCGTTTTCAAATGTTTTATTTTTGAACGTCAGTTCACATTTGTAGGTGGATCATCAGTGTTAGAGCTAAAATTAGCATGTTTAAAGTGATTTTCATGCTTCCAGGGGCCCAAAACACAAGATTTATGGAATGGTTAAAAGTGCATGAAAATGGCCAATTTACTCACTCTGAGTTCTCAAAAAGGGTTTCTTCACCCCGGGAAGTTAATTAAATACCATTTGGAGGCATTTAATGTTCGAGCAAAAACGGCTGATTTTCGATAAAAGAGATAACACCCCCCCATTACGTCATGCTTCAGAAATGTGGAAAATGGTCCGTTTTCAAATGTTTTATTTTTGAACGTCAGTTCACATTTGTAGGTGGATCATCAGTGTTAGAGCTAAAATTAGCATGTTTAAAGTGATTTTCATGCTTCCAGGGGCTCGGGAAGTTAATTAAATACCATTTGGAGGCATTTAATGTTCGAGCAAAAACGGCTGATTTTCGACAAAAGAGATAACACCCCCCCATTACGTCATGCTTCAGAAATGTGGAAAATGGTCCGTTTTCAAATGTTTTATTTTTGAACGTCAGTTCACATTTGTAGGTGGATCATCAGTGTTAGAGCTAAAATTAGCCTGTTTAAAGTGATTTTCATGCTTCCAGGGGCCCAAAACACAAGATTTATGGAATGGTTAAAAGTGCATGAAAATGGCCAATTTACTCACTCTGAGTTCTCAAAAAGGGTTTCTTTACCCCGGGAAGTTAATTAAATACCATTTGGAGGCATTTAATGTTCGAGCAAAAACGGCTGATTTTCGACAAAAGAGATAACACCCCCCCATTACGTCATGCTTCAGAAATGTGGAAAATGGTCCGTTTTCAAATGTTTTATTTTTGAACGTCAGTTCACATTTGTAGGTGGATCATCAGTGTTAGAGCTAAAATTAGCATGTTTAAAGTGATTTTCATGCTTCCAGGGGCTCGGGAAGTGAAATAAATACCATTTGGAGGCATTTAATGTTCGAGCAAAAACGGCTGATTTTCGACAAAAGAGATAACACCCCCCCAATACGTCATGCTTCAGAAATGTGGAAAATGGTCCGTTTTCAAATGTTTTATTTTTGAACGTCAGTTCACATTTGTAGGTGGATCATCAGTGTTAGAGCTAAAATTAGCATGTTTAAAGTGATTTTCATGCTTCCAGGGGCTCGGGAAGTGAAATAAATACCATTTGGAGGCATTTAATGTTCGAGCAAAAACGGCTGATTTTCGACAAAAGAGATAACCCCCCCCCCATTACGTCATGCTTCAGAAATGTAGAAAATGGTCCGTTTTCAAATGTTTTATTTTTGAACGTCAGTTCACATTTGTAGGTGGATCATCAGTGTTAGAGCTAAAATTAGCATGTTTAAAGTGATTTTCATGCTTCCAGGGGCCCAAAATACAAGATTTATGGAATGGTTAAAAGTGCATGAAAATGGCCAATTTACTCACTCTGAGTTCTCAAAAAGGGTTTCTTCACCCCGGGAAGTTAATTAAATACCATTTGGAGGCATTTAATGTTCGAGCAAAAACGGCTGATTTTCGACAAAAGAGATAACACCCCCCATTACGTCATGCTTCAGAAATGTGGAAAATGGTCCGTTTTCAAATGTTTTATTTTTGAACGTCAGTTCACATTTGTAGGTGGATCATCAGTGTTAGAGCTAAAATTAGCATGTTTAAAGTGATTTTCATGGTTCCAGGGGCTCGGGAAGTGAAATAAATACCATTTGGAGGCATTTAATGTTCGAGCAAAAACGGCTGATTTTCGACAAAAGAGATAACACCCCCCCCCCATTACGTCATGCTTCAGAAATGTGGAAAATGGTCAGTTTTCAAATGTTTTATTTTTGAACGTCAGTTCACATTTGTAGGTGGATCATCAGTGTTAGAGCTAAAATTAGCATGTTTAAAGTGATTTTCATGCTTCCAGGGGCTCTGGAAGTTAATTAAATACCATTTGGAGGCATTTAATGTTCGAGCAAAAACGGCTGATTTTCGACAAAAGAGATAACACCCCCCCCATTACGTCATGCTTCAGAAATGTGGAAAATGGTCCGTTTTCAAATGTTTTATTTTTGAACGTCAGTTCACATTTGTAGGTGGATCATCAGTGTTAGAGCTAAAATTAGCATGTTTAAAGTGATTTTCATGCTTCCAGGGGCTCGGGAAGTGAAATAAATACCATTTGGAGGCATTTAATGTTCGAGCAAAAACGGCTGATTTTCGACAAAAGAGATAACACCCCCCCATTACGTCATGCTTCAGAAATGTGGAAAATGGTCCGTTTTCAAATGTTTTATTTTTGAACGTCAGTTCACATTTGTAGGTGGATCATCAGTGTTAGAGCTAAAATTAGCATGTTTAAAGTGATTTTCATGCTTCCAGGGGCTCGGGAAGTGAAATAAATACCATTTGGAGGCATTTAATGTTCGAGCAAAAACGGCTGATTTTCGACAAAAGAGATAACACCCCCCCATTACGTTATGCTTCAGAAATGTGGAAAATGGTCCGTTTTCAAATGTTTTATTTTTGAACGTCAGTTCACATTTGTAGGTGGATCATCAGTGTTAGAGCTAAAATTAGCATGTTTAAAGTGATTTTCATGCTTCCAGGGGCCCAAAACACAAGATTTATGGAATGGTTAAAAGTGCATGAAAATGGCCAATTTACTCACTCTGAGTTCTCAAAAAGGGTTTCTTCACCCCGGGAAGCTAATTAAATACCATTTGGAGGCATTTAATGTTCGAGCAAAAACGGCTGATTTTCGACAAAAGAGATAACACCCCCCCATTACGTCATGCTTCAGAAATGTGGAAAATGGTCCGTTTTCAAATGTTTTATTTTTGAACGTCAGTTCACATTTGTAGGTGGATCATCAGTGTTAGAGCTAAAATTAGCATGTTTAAAGTGATTTTCATGCTTCCAGGGGCTCGGGAAGTGAAATAAATACCATTTGGAGGCATTTAATGTTCGAGCAAAAACGGCTGATTTTCGACAAAAGAGATAACACCCCCCCATTACGTCATGCTTCAGAAATGTGGAAAATGGTCCGTTTTCAAATGTTTTATTTTTGAACGTCAGTTCACATTTGTAGGTGGATCATCAGTGTTAGAGCTAAAATTAGCATGTTTAAAGTGATTTTCATGCTTCCAGGGGCCCAAAACACAAGATTTATGGAATGGTTAAAAGTGCATGAAAATGGCCAATTTACTCACTCTGAGTTCTCAAAAAGGGTTTCTTCACCCCGGGAAGTTAATTAAATACCATTTGGAGGCATTTAATGTTCGAGCAAAAACGGCTGATTTTCGACAAAAGAGATAACACCCCCCCATTACGTCATGCTTCAGAAATGTGGAAAATGGTCCGTTTTCAAATGTTTTATTTTTGAACGTCAGTTCACATTTGTAGGTGGATCATCAGTGTTAGAGCTAAAATTAGCATGTTTAAAGTGATTTTCATGCTTCCAGGGGCTCGGGAAGTTAATTAAATACCATTTGGAGGCATTTAATGTTCGAGCAAAAACGGCTGATTTTCGACAAAAGAGATAACACCCCCCATTACGTCATGCTTCAGAAATATGGAAAATGGTCCGTTTTCAAATGTTTTATTTTTGAACGTTAGTTCACATTTGTAGGTGGATCATCAGTGTTAGAGCTAAAATTAGCATGTTTAAAGTGATTTTCATGCTTCCAGGGGCCCAAAACACAAGATTTATGGAATGGTTAAAAGTGCATGAAAATGGCCAATTTACTCACTCTGAGTTCTCAAAAAGGGTTTCTTCACCCCGGGAAGTTAATTAAATACCATTTGGAGGCATTTAATGTTCGAGCAAAAACGGCTGATTTTCGACAAAAGAGATAACACCCCCCCATTACGTCATGCTTCAGAAATGTGGAAAATGGTCCGTTTTCAAATGTTTCATTTTTGAACGTCAGTTCACATTTGTAGGTGGATCATCAGTGTTAGAGCTAAAATTAGCATGTTTAAAGTGATTTTCATGCTTCCAGGGGCTCGGGAAGTGAAATAAATACCATTTGGAGGCATTTAATGTTCGAGCAAAAACGGCAGATTTTCGACAAAAGAGATAACACCCCCCCATTACGTCATGCTTCAGAAATGTGGAAAATGGTCCGTTTTCAAATGTTTTATTTTTGAACGTCAGTTCACATTTGTAGGTGGATCATCAGTGTTAGAGCTAAAATTAGCATGTTTAAAGTGATTTTCATGCTTCCAGGGGCTCGGGAAGTGAAATAAATACCATTTGGAGGCATTTAATGTTCGAGCAAAAACGGCTGATTTTCGACAAAAGAGATAACACCCCCCCAATACGTCATGCTTCAGAAATGTGGAAAATGGTCCGTTTTCAAATGTTTTATTTTTGAACGTCAGTTCACATTTGTAGGTGGATCATCAGTGTTAGAGCTAAAATTAGCATGTTTAAAGTGATTTTCATGCTTCCAGGGGCTCGGGAAGTGAAATAAATACCATTTGGAGGCATTTAATGTTCGAGCAAAAACGGCTGATTTTCGACAAAAGAGATAACCCCCCCCCCATTACGTCATGCTTCAGAAATGTTGAAAATGGTCCGTTTTCAAATGTTTTATTTTTGAACGTCAGTTCACATTTGTAGGTGGATCATCAGTGTTAGAGCTAAAATTAGCATGTTTAAAGTGATTTTCATGCTTCCAAGGGGCCCAAAATACAAGATTTATGGAATGGTTAAAAGTGCATGAAAATGGCCAATTTACTCACTCTGAGTTCTCAAAAAGGGTTTCTTCACCCCGGGAAGTTAATTAAATACCATTTGGAGGCATTTAATGTTCGAGCAAAAACGGCTGATTTTCGACAAAAGAGATAACACCCCCCATTACGTCATGCTTCAGAAATGTGGAAAATGGTCCGTTTTCAAATGTTTTATTTTTGAACGTCAGTTCACATTTGTAGGTGGATCATCAGCATTAGAGCTAAAATTAGCATGTTTAAAGTGATTTTCATGGTTCCAGGGGCTCGGGAAGTGAAATAAATACCATTTGGAGGCATTTAATGTTCGAGCAAAAACGGCTGATTTTCGACAAAAGAGATAACACCCCCCCATTACGTCATGCTTCAGAAATGTGGAAAATGGTCCGTTTTCAAATGTTTTATTTTTGAACGTCAGTTCACATTTGTAGGTGGATCATCAGTGTTAGAGCTAAAATTAGCATGTTTAAAGTGATTTTCATGCTTCCAGGGGCTCGGGAAGTGAAATAAATACCATTTGGAGGCATTTAATGTTCGAGCAAAAACGGCTGATTTTCGACAAAAGAGATAACACCCCCCCAATACGTCATGCTTCAGAAATGTGGAAAATGGTCCGTTTTCAAATGTTTTATTTTTGAACGTCAGTTCACATTTGTAGGTGGATCATCAGTGTTAGAGCTAAAATTAGCATGTTTAAAGTGATTTTCATGCTTCCAGGGGCTCGGGAAGTGAAATAAATACCATTTGGAGGCATTTAATGTTCGAGCAAAAACGGCTGATTTTCGACAAAAGAGATAACCCCCCCCCATTACGT
The DNA here is from genome assembly GCF_964263255.1 of Lissotriton vulgaris. Lineage (NCBI taxonomy): Eukaryota > Metazoa > Chordata > Amphibia > Caudata > Salamandridae > Lissotriton > Lissotriton vulgaris. The sequence goes on from NW_028244508.1 coordinate 85,257, forward strand.
CATGCTTCAGAAATGTAGAAAATGGTCCGTTTTCAAATGTTTTATTTTTGAACGTCAGTTCACATTTGTAGGTGGATCATCAGTGTTAGAGCTAAAATTAGCATGTTTAAAGTGATTTTCATGCTTCCAGGGGCCCAAAATACAAGATTTATGGAATGGTTAAAAGTGCATGAAAATGGCCAATTTACTCACTCTGAGTTCTCAAAAAGGGTTTCTTCACCCCGGGAAGTTAATTAAATACCATTTGGAGGCATTTAATGTTCGAGCAAAAACGGCTGATTTTCGACAAAAGAGATAACACCCCCCATTACGTCATGCTTCAGAAATGTGGAAAATGGTCCGTTTTCAAATGTTTTATTTTTGAACGTCAGTTCACATTTGTAGGTGGATCATCAGTGTTAGAGCTAAAATTAGCATGTTTAAAGTGATTTTCATGGTTCCAGGGGCTCGGGAAGTGAAATAAATACCATTTGGAGGCATTTAATGTTCGAGCAAAAACGGCTGATTTTCGACAAAAGAGATAACACCCCCCCCCATTACGTCATGCTTCAGAAATGTGGAAAATGGTCCGTTTTCAAATGTTTTATTTTTGAACGTCAGTTCACATTTGTAGGTGGATCATCAGTGTTAGAGCTAAAATTAGCATGTTTAAAGTGATTTTCATGCTTCCAGGGGCTCTGGAAGTTAATTAAATACCATTTGGAGGCATTTAATGTTCGAGCAAAAACGGCTGATTTTCGACAAAAGAGATAACACCCCCCCCATTACGTCATGCTTCAGAAATGTGGAAAATGGTCCGTTTTCAAATGTTTTATTTTTGAACGTCACTTCACATTTGTAGGTGGATCATCAGTGTTAGAGCTAAAATTAGCATGTTTAAAGTGATTTTCATGCTTCCAGGGGCTCGGGAAGTGAAATAAATACCATTTGGAGGCATTTAATGTTCGAGCAAAAACGGCTGATTTTCGACAAAAGAGATAACACCCCCCCATTACGTCATGCTTCAGAAATGTGGAAAATGGTCCGTTTTCAAATGTTTTATTTTTGAACGTCAGTTCACATTTGTAGGTGGATCATCAGTGTTAGAGCTAAAATTAACATGTTTAAAGTGATTTTCATGCTTCCAGGGGCTCGGGAAGTGAAATAAATACCATTTGGAGGCATTTAATGTTCGAGCAAAAACGGCTGATTTTCGACAAAAGAGATAACACCCCCCCATTACGTTATGCTTCAGAAATGTGGAAAATGGTCCGTTTTCAAATGTTTTATTTTTGAACGTCAGTTCACATTTGTAGGTGGATCATCAGTGTTAGAGCTAAAATTAGCATGTTTAAAGTGATTTTCATGCTTCCAGGGGCCCAAAACACAAGATTTATGGAATGGTTAAAAGTGCATGAAAATGGCCAATTTACTCACTCTGAGTTCTCAAAAAGGGTTTCTTCACCCCGGGAAGCTAATTAAATACCATTTGGAGGCATTTAATGTTCGAGCAAAAACGGCTGATTTTCGACAAAAGAGATAACACCCCCCCATTACGTCATGCTTCAGAAATGTGGAAAATGGTCCGTTTTCAAATGTTTTATTTTTGAACGTCAGTTCACATTTGTAGGTGGATCATCAGTGTTAGAGCTAAAATTAGCATGTTTAAAGTGATTTTCATACTTCCAGGGGCTCGGGAAGTGAAATAAATACCATTTGGAGGCATTTAATGTTCGAGCAAAAACGGCTGATTTTCGACAAAAGAGATAACACCCCCCCATTACGTCATGCTTCAGAAATGTGGAAAATGGTCCGTTTTCAAATGTTTTATTTTTGAACGTCAGTTCACATTTGTAGGTGGATCATCAGTGTTAGAGCTAAAATTAGCATGTTTAAAGTGATTTTCATGCTTCCAGGGGCCCAAAACACAAGATTTATGGAATGGTTAAAAGTGCATGAAAATGGCCAATTTACTCACTCTGAGTTCTCAAAAAGGGTTTCTTCACCCCGGGAAGTTAATTAAATACCATTTGGAGGCATTTAATGTTCGAGCAAAAACGGCTGATTTTCGACAAAAGAGATAACACCCCCCCATTACGTCATGCTTCAGAAATGTGGAAAATGGTCCGTTTTCAAATGTTTTATTTTTGAACGTCAGTTCACATTTGTAGGTGGATCATCAGTGTTAGAGCTAAAATTATCATGTTTAAAGTGATTTTCATGCTTCCAGGGGCTCGGGAAGTTAATTAAATACCATTTGGAGGCATTTAATGTTCGAGCAAAAACGGCTGATTTTCGACAAAAGAGATAACACCCCCCCATTACGTCATGCTTCAGAAATGTGGAAAATGGTCCGTTTTCAAATGTTTTATTTTTGAACGTCAGTTCACATTT
>NW_028244509.1:0-63018 GCF_964263255.1 Lissotriton vulgaris
ACATAAGTAGGTATAAAATGCCTAAACCGTCTCAATGTTAATGCAACATCATTATATTAAACTAAGTAAGTAAGGGGGAGAACTTACTTGCATACTGGGCCACAGCAGGACGACACAGCACTTTGCCACCACCGCTAGGAGTCACCGGACACTCAGACTCGCGCGGCCGCCCCGGGACTACAATTCCCGGCAGGCTCAGCGGCGGCGCGCTCCATAGACGTCCCACCAGCGCCAGGAGGCGCATTTAAACAGCACTTTGCCCGGCAGGAGCGGGGAGAACTTACCTGCATACCGGGCCACAGCCGGACGACACAGCACTTTGCCGCCACCGCCAGGAGTCACCGGACGCTCAGACTCGCGCGGCCGCCCCGGGACTACAATTCCCGGCAGGCTCAGCGGCGGCACGCTACATAAACGTCCCACCAGCACCAGGAGGCGCATTTAAACAGCGCTTTGCCCGGCAGTAGAGGGGGAGAACTTACCTGCATACCGGGCCACAGCAGGACGACACAGCACTTTGTCGCCACCGCCAGGAGTCACCGGATGCTCAGACTCGCGCCGCCGCCCCGGGACTACAATTCCAGGCAGGCTCAGCGGCGGCGCACTCCATAGACGTCTCACTAGCACCAGGAGGCGCATTTAAATAGCGCTTTGCCCCGCGTCGCGGGACGAGACGGGCGAAGCCTGTGCCAAGAGCGGGCCCGTTTAAGCCCGTTTAAGCCTGTTCAAGACCGAACAAGGACGGGACGGGCCTTCCCCTTAACATCCACAGTCTCAAAGGTCAGTGAGTCCCTTTATGTTCTGTCATTCACCGTCCAAAGTGTGGTTAGGATTTACATCCATTTATCTAAGAGGATTGTGTGAACCATGACTACATCCCCAATTGCAGCGGGAAACAGTACGAGAAGTATTGCCGGTCTCTCATGGGTACTTTAGACAATTTCTTGATAAAAGTTTCTACCGCTCTGGCTAAAGACATCGAACTTACTGAAAAAAGACTATTGCTAGATCCACTCGTGGATAAGCGGTCCTCATTGGGTAGTCTGGCAAGGGCAAGATCGCCCGCTCCCCAAGAGACCGATTTACATGGGGACATGGGGTCCTTTATTGAGGGGAGGGAAGGAAGTGTTATTATACTGCAGTAAGCAAGCCCTGAGGCTGGACCTAACCCAAGTAACCCTGCCAAGAAGCAGCCTTCTCCCAATATGAAAACCAGGTCTTCCAGATGTGCAAAAGTAGGAGTGGTACAACAGTCGCAGGGCCCAATACCCAAGAAGAAATGCACAGGGGTGCAACAGCAAACGCCAGCTGGAAAAGGGGAAAAAGCTAAGGAGGTTGCGCCCAAAGAGAATTTGTTGACAAGTGCATCACACACACCGCTACTTGCAAAGGAAGGGGCAAACATATTTCGATCCAGGGATGGAGATGCCCCACGGGTTTCGGATGTTGCCTTTTGGAAAAAATTGGAAAGTACTGTACACAAGCTAACCCTTCCGATACACGATAGACTGGATCATATTGAAAATAGACTGGTGTGTCTGGAACTTTTGCAACGCATCAGTACAGGCCAGGGGGGTTCAGGGGAGGGATCCAACTCGCATACAGTCAAATGGGGGGGGGGGCAAGGCATTGTGGGCACAAGTTCTAATGCTCTAACTGATTCTAATGTATCCCCAAAAGGTAGTCAAAGCCTTGCAGCAAATAACGTATCAGCTCTTAGTGCCACTATCCCCCTGAGAAACCCTGCAGGGGTACCTCATATAGAACAGGCAAGTAAGGACAAAACGGTGAAGGCTATCAGCCCTTTAGTAAAACTTCAGATAACACACAAACCCCTTTAAACTCACGAGGTGCAGAGGCAACAAACAATTGATCTTCCCCCGGATTCATCCCCGTACGTGGTAGTATTGACAGGGGTGCCACCGTTAGAACATGGAAAGAGGGAGACCTATAGGGAATTAAAAAATAAGTGTATTTTTTGGCTGAATGCTAACCGGCCACTACCTAGCTATATATGTCTAGAGATATTATTCGCTAGGAGAGTAAATTGGGTGGGAAGACGGGCAAAGTCGACTGAAGGTGATTGTATTATTATTAACTTCAGGGACACAAGATGTGCCAAATTCATTTGCAATGGGGCACAACTTGGCTCTAGATCTCGAATCCAATCACTTCCCCTAAGGTTTTTTTATGCCCCTGAACAGAACACAGAATGGGGTACCACATCAGGAGGTGCGGCTCCGAACTATTACAGGCCACAGAACATCCGGTTACAAAATAGGTTTGGGGCCTTGTCAGGGTTGGAAGATTGTGACTGACAGTTAAGCATGGCAGAAGGGGAAACTAGAAGCAGTTTACCAAAAAGGATTTATAACTGTGGGGAAAGTTATTGAGGGATCTCCGCCAGTCAGGAGATCAGTAAAACTGAGTGAGTGGAACACTGTAGACCTATTGTCATGGAATGGGGCGGGACTTTCAACCAAATTCTATGACAAGGAATGGCTGAACTATGTAAATAAATTTAACGTAATCTGTGCCCAGGAAACATGGAAAGTAGCCCCAACAAATTTTAATCTTGAGGGGTATAAGCTATTTGGGACCCCGGATGTAAGATCTAGGGCAGGCAGAGCAAAAGGGGGTCTCGTTCTGTGGGCGCGTCTGACTCTAGAGGGGACCTGGACGGATCTCAACTGGACGTCATACTGTATGCTTGCAGTTCAGTTTAAAACCAGGGATCTTAACCTGATTATAGTTATTTTTATAATGCAGGGGGTTGTAGAGTGGAGGAGTTGGAGGATCAACTGGGAACCCAGAGAGAGAAGATGAATAATGCCCTCGCTCCTTTAATTTTAATTGCAGGGGATTTCAACTGCCATTTATGTCCTCAGCTGATTCCCTTTATGGAAAATTGGGCATTGTGTAATTTAGTGGAGGGCGCCCATTTTGACCACACAATAGATGGAGCCAAATTCAATACGATGATGAATAACTTTGATTTGTCTCATTCCATGGATCTTTTATCTCTCAACTCCAAAAGTGGGGTTAATCCAACCTTTAAAGGTAGAGGATCTAATTCATACATTGATTTTGTTATTGTCTCCCGCTTACTTAAAGAGAGGGTCTTAAGATTTAACGTCGACTGTAGTGGCTTTAGCGACCACAACCCCCTCACAGTGTGTCAAAGGTGCACAGAGAAATAAGGAAGAGACCACTAGACGTTAGGGAGATGGTCACAGACCACGGCAGAAGACTAAAATGGGTTAAAATGGATAGCGAAAGGTTTTATAAGTCATTATTCTCCAAAAGGAAACAGCAGTTGGAGGTATGTCTAAATCCGGAGATTAATGGGCCGCGGGTGGTGGAGGCATTCGAGGAGATGGGTAGGCTAGTAGATCGCTTAATGCACGCAACAGGGAAAGGGATGGAATCCCATAACCCGAGATGGTTTGATAGGGGATGCTCTTTGGCCCAGAGAAAGCTTAGAGCTGCCCTCAAACCAGAGATGGTGCCAGGGTTACACTCTGTAGAGCACACTATAAGCAAGAAGTTAGGCGCCGTAAGTTAGCCCTTCAAACTGAAACGTGGGAAGATTTACGAGAGGCTGCGGAAAAACGCGATCTCACCAGGTTTTGGCAAATAATTAATAAACGCTGCTTTCAAGATGGGTATAGTCCTAGCATTGCGTCAAATGTACTCCCAGCACAATGGGTGGAACATTTTAGTGCTCTATATAACAGAGGGACCATGCTGGAAGGCAAACAGGATGACCATAGGGACATTGTTGCTGGGAGGACAGAATTTACCCTAAAAGAGATTGAGGGGGGCATAAAGGGCCTTACATGCAATAAAGCCCCTGGTCCTGATGGGATGCCGCCGGACCTTTTCTTAAGTAACATAGAACTATGGGGCCCGTTAGTCACAAGAGTTATAAATGTGGCCATAGCATCGGGCTTACCCCGCTCATGGTCATGGTCAACGGCTATAATTGTACCAATTTTCAAGAAGGGTAGTAGAGATAGCCCCCAATGTTACAGGCCCATCTCTTTAATCGATGTAACAGCTAAAGTAATGGGCAGGGCTAGCCTGAACCGCTTAATGGACTGGAAAGAAGAAAACAGTATCCTCACAGAAGTACAGTATGGCTTTCGGGCCGGCAGACCAGTGTTTAAATTTATATTTACTGGTCACCAAATATACTGTTGCCAGACAGGAGAAAGTTTATTTAGCCTTCATGGATCTGGCAGCAGCCTTCGATTGCGTAAATCGATCAAAGCTGTGGGCAATATTGTCGGATCTGGGAGTTGATGTTGGCCTCATTTCTATTTTGAGGAACCTTCATCAGAACACTACCGTAAAAGTGAGGTATAACCTGGCGGGTGACCAGACAGACTCCTTTAAATGCACGAGCGGGGTTAGGCAAGGGTGCATACTTGCACCCTTCCTATTTTCCATTTATATCAATGGGCTTGAACGTTTTTTATTGAATCTGAAAGCGGACACACCCAGAATAGGAAGTAGATCTGTCCCAGTTCTGCTTTATGCGGACGATGCGATCCTGTGTACGGGGCAGAGTTATGGGGAATGGCAAATGTAACCAGTCTACAGACCAAGGAAAACAAATACTTAAGGAGGCAGCTTAAAGTCCCTCAATCCGTACCGTCATATATAGTGCACAAGGAACTTGGCTGTAAGTACCTGGAGGACAGGGTGAGGAATAAACTATGGGTTAATCAGGAAGCTAATTTGTCCCGGTTGGTCATCATAGATTGTTTGGGGAGTGAGAAAGGTATGTCTATTCCCTGGCTGAAGTATGTGAAAGGGGCTTTGGAGAGCATTGGATGTGGAAACTTGTTTTCAAATCCACAGAGTATCACAAAACAAGACCAAGCAAGAGAAAATGAGAAGCTCTCCAAACTTACCGCCAGGTCACGAGAATTGAGGGAAAGAAATAAGCACACTGTATAGGCCTATATGATAGTCAATCAATCAATCAGGAGTTTGTTAAAGCGCGACTACTCACCCGTAAGGGTCTCAAGGCGCTAGGGGTTGGGGATGCAGGTTCCATTCCATCAAGGAGGGGGTCTGTCGAAGAGCCAGGTTTTGAGGTTTCTTGCAAAGATGGGGAGCGATGTTGTCTGTCTGAGGTGGAGCAGAAGGGCGTTCCATGCTTTGGCCGCGAGGAAGGAGAAGGAGTGGCCTCCCGATCTGGTCTTTCTGGTGCGGGGGACCACAGCGTAGGAAAGCTGGGCTGATCGTAGGGTCCTTTGGGGTGCGTGGAATTTGAGTCGGCTGTTCAGGTATGCTGGTCCGGTGCCGTGGAGGGCCTTGTGTGCGTGGGTGAGCATCTTAAAGGTGATTCTCGCCTCGACGGGGAGCAGGTGCTGGGACATGTGGCAGTGTTTTGGCAGGTTGAGGACCAGTCTTGCGGTGGCGTTCTGGATGTTCTGTAGCTTGCGGATGAGGTTTTTGTTTATTCCGGCGTAGAGTGTGTTGCTGGTGACGAGGGTGGGATGAAGTAACCTGCCATCCCCACATTGAGGAAACGAGTGCCCTGTCCCTGGGCAGCACCGAGAAGTAGTCGCCATTGCGACACGCGTGCCCCCAGAGAATATCGCCGCCTGAGGACCCAGGCCAGCGACAGCTGTGACAGCTCCACCATCCGTCGATCGTGTGGAGCGCTGCCGAGTGAGTGCTGAAATAAGGTTGCTGCCGAGAAGTCACTTCGCGCCAAAACGGGAGCTCACCCCAGATGCGTGCAACTTGGCAAGGCGTCGGAAGTGGCAGGGAGTGAAGCGACAGAATCGCGAGCCTACCCTGACCCCTTCTTGAAGAAGCTCCAGAGAAAGCAAGTGGAGCGCGGCTGCTACAGTGCTGCTGACAAGATCGGCGATCCGGTGAGTCTTAGTAACTGGATCGGAGCGAGGAGAATGAATGAAGTTGAAATCCCGCGGGAGCTGAGATTTCACTACCGGCGGCCATCTTGAAGTCAGGCAGCCCACAGGACAATCCCTATGTGTAAATGGGAAGCTGCCATTTTGAAGTCAGGCGGCTCATGGCTCCAGCAAACAAGCATTGGTGAATGCGAAACAAGCACTGGTAAATGCAAAAACAAGCACTGGCAAATGCAAAATAAGCCTTGGTAACTGCGAAACAAGCACTGGTAAATGCAAAAGCAAGCATTGGCAAATGAAATAAATAAGCATTGGTGAAAGAAAACAAGCACAAGTAAATGCAAAAACAAGCATTGGCAAACGCAAACAAGCATTGGTGAATGCGAAACAAGCAGTGGTACCTTAAAACGAGTTTTGACAAAACGACTGGCACCAGTAAAATAAAAGGTGACGTTGCCAATCACGCTCAAGGATGTCGAATCCACCACCGCAAGAGAATGGCAATGCTACAGTGGCTACCTCGACTGAGCCTCGAATATCACATTTGCGTCCCCCTGAACCACTAATGTTGGTGGCTGGCGTAAGCATGGGCCCTCGATGGCAGGAGTGGCTAGAAGATTTTGAGGACTATCTTGAAGGGTCAAAGGTCACTGTAGATAGAGAGAAACTCATTGCACTGCGTAATTTAGTTGGCAAAGAAGTCGGCAAAGTGATTAAGGAGCTGCCAGAAGATGACAAAGTGACTTATGCCAAAGCAAAAGAATAAGAAATTCATACACAAAAGGAATGTGAACTATGAAAGGTATGTTTTTCATCAAGCTCGTCAAGACAAAGAAGAAATGATGAGCACCTTCATCTCCAGGTTGCGACGACTGTCTCAGTACTGCAACTTTGATGCGTTCTCAACGGAAGATGCTATCCGACTGCGAGTGATCGAAGGCTGTCACTCCGAAACACTCCAGAGGAGGTTGCTCTGAAAAAGCCATAATCTTGATGATATAGAAGAAATGACAAGGGTACATGATCAGGCGGAGGACCATGCCAAATGCATGGAGACAGGAAGAAGTGCGAGAAAAGAACAAGCCTTCTGGACGCACAGCACCAAGACTCGCAGGAGGTCAGGTGAACAGCAGAGAAGGTCCAGACCGGCCTCTCGTCATCAACACAAAGGACACAGACGCTATGGGTTTAGCGGGAGAGCCAAGAAGGCCGAACATGCAAAGAAATCGGGCAGGTCTAGAAAGTGCTATTGATGTGGGTACGATTATCCACATTCAGACGTCTGTCCAGCGATGGGTCAACAGTGCCACAGTGTGGGAGAAAGAACCACTTTGAATCAATGTGTGGCGTATATAATAAAGGAAGGAGGGGTGAAACGAACCGGCGGCAGTCTGACCCCAGAAGACACCACGCCAAAGCGGTGCAAGACCGGGCGATGTCATCCTCTGGATCGTCCCGCTCCAGCCGAGACTCTCGTGAATTTCAGTGGACCAGAAGTCACCAAAACGATCACCGTCGAGAGAGTCCAGATCGACGTCTGCAGAGTCTAATTATACTGATGAATATGTTTGCATGGTATTAGACCCTGATTAACTAAAAAAGTATCACCCATTGGACATCAAAGTGGGGACTCATGCAACACAGTTCATGCTTGACAGTGGGGCATCCCTGAACTACATGCCCGTGACAGAATATAACAAAATGAAATCACCACCTCACCTGAGCCCAACACACGTAAGAGTCTTCACCTGGATGGTGAAGAAACCACTTCCATGCTTGGGCAAATTTGAAACAACTCTCACACATGAAGACAAATCAGTGACAGTGTATATCCATGTCATTGAAGGTCCCGAGGCAGAGTGCCTCCTCATCCTGCCGACGGTGGAACGTCTCCGCCTTGTGGAGATCCTTTACAGAGTCAGTGATGATCCGGACATAATTCGCAAGTTCCCTAAATTATTCATTGGGCTTGGAAAAATGAACAAATGCCAGATCCGTCTCCACATCAATTATCAAGTGCGCCCTGTAGCTCAACACCCTCGACGAGTGCCTTTTAATCTTCAGCAAGCGGTGGAGGAGGAAATTCAGGAGCTGTTACAAACTGACATTATCGAAAAGACAGATTGTCCTACGCCATGGGTGTCTACGGTTGTCGTAGTCCCAAAGAAAGGCACTCCAGACAAAGTGCGCCTACGTGTAGACATGAGACTTCCCAATACTGCCATAGAGAGAGAGCGTAACCCAGGACCCCACCTGAGTGACATGATAACCGCTTTGAATGGAGCCAGAGTATTTTCCAAACTTGATTTGAACAAGGGCTATCACCAGCTGGAACTCAATGAGAAATCAAGGTATATAACGACTTTCGCTACACATTTAGGTCTGTTTAGATACAAGAGATTAAGTTTTGGCATTTCATCAGCTGCTGAAATCTTTCAAGGAATGATTCGGCAGACCATCAGACACATTCCCAACTCGCTGAATTACAGTGATAACATTCTGGTATATGGGTCAAATACGCAGGAGCTTGATAAGGCGCTGGATCGAGTATGCCATGCTCTTCTGGAGACCAACTTGACTCTAAACAAAGATAAGTGTGAGTTCCACCAATCCACTCTCAAGTTCTTTGGCCATGTGTTCTCGGGAGCTGGCATGAGGCCTGACCCGGAGAAAGTGACTGCACTCAACGCCACCAAGAGTCCTCAAGATGTCAGTGACATTCGTTCATTTCTGGGCATGGCGAGCTATTGTGCCAGATATATCAAAGACTATGCCACCATCAGTCATCCCCTGAGAACTCTCACCAAGCAAGGACAACCTTTTGTGTGGAGTTCCCAATGTGAGAGGACCTTCCGGGAAATCAAACAGGCCGTTGAGGCTGTGGACAACCTGGCATACTTTAGCCCCAAGAGAAAGACTGAAATAACAGTGGATGCCAGTCCAGTAGGTCAGGGTGCCATCTTGGCCCAGAATGACAAAGACAATGATCAACGGCACATCGTGGCCTACGCCAGTCGCAGTTTGACTGAAACAGTAAAGACCTATTCTCAACCGGAAAATGAGAGTCTCGCAGTAGTCTGGGTTTGCAAGCATTTTCACGTCTTCATCTATGGTAAACATTTCACCATGATAACAGATCATCAGGCGTTGGTCACCATATTTGGCAACCCCAATGCCAAAATGCCACCTAGGATAGAACGGTGGGGCCTGCGCCTATAGGAATACACATACACAATCATACACAAACCGGGGAAAGGGGAGAATCCTGCGGACTACATGTCACGACACCCTCAGGAATCCCAGGCCTCGCCTCCGTCAATTGCTGAAGAATACATCCATTTTGTAGTAGGATTAGCCCGACCTCCGGCCATTCCCTTAGAGGCAATCCAGGAAGCCACTGCCCAAGACTGCATTCTTCAGAAGGTCATGCGCCGACTGCGCACTCATCGATGGAGACATGACAGTGAGGAAGAGAAGACCGATCCTCAGGTCCGCCAAGAAATGCAGGTGTTCAGACACATCTGCAAAGAGCTATTTGCCACCTCAGAGGGGCTCCTCCTAAGAGACCATTGGCTTGTCATCCCGAGGCAGTTACGACAAGGAGTCATTAACCTGGCTCATGAAGGTCACCGGGGAGTGGTTGCAACCAAAAGAAATCTCCGTGAGCGAGTCTGGTTCCCACTGCTTGATTCCATGGTGGAGGCCACCCTCATAGATTGCCCCCAGTTTCAACTAGTCAGCCATGGAACACTCCCGGCCCGCTTCAAATGACTAAACTACCAAATGGAATCTGGCGAGAACTAGCCATGGATTTTTACGGACCCCTTCAATCGGGCAAGTATGTGGTGGCTATCATGGATGAGTACTCAAGATTTCCGATAGCCCAATTTGTGCCCTCCACTAATGCCTCCTGCACCATCGCAATACTTGATGAGGTGTTCGCCGCCTGGGGTGTCCCAATGGAACTCAAAACGGACAATGGTCCTCCTTTCAATGGCCAGGAGTTTAGTGAGTTTGCACGACACCTTAATTTTAGACATCAAAAGGTCACGCCTCTGTGGCCATAGGCTAATGGCACTATTGAGAGGTTCATGGCAACTCTGAAGAAAACATTTAAACAAGCCACGCTTGAAAAGAAGGACTCGCAAGTTGCCCTCAACAAAGTCTTGCGAGCCTACCGGACTACACCACATGCCACCACAGGAAAGTGCCCGGCCACTCTCATGCTGGGGCGACCCATCAGGACCAGGATTCCGACGTGGGAAGGTGCTCTGCGACCAGTGTCTCCGACACATGTCCACCAAGAGGTGGCTCTTGCTGATCGTACCAATAAGAACAAGATGAAATCATATGCAGACAATCGACGGCGAGCCAAGTCTCCTTCCTTGCAGATGGGGGACTGTGTGGTGGTCAAACAAGAACAATCCCGAAAGACAGATTGCATGTTCAAAGACGAACCATTGGTTATCACCCAACAAAAAGGCACCATGGTCACAGCGGCATCTGAAAAGAGAAAGATTACCAGAAATGTGTCCCACTTTCAAAAATGCACACCGGGCCTGAAAGAGGCTCTTGAACAGGATGGAGACATACCGGACACACGAGGACCCAGTCAAGTGGGCACAACCCAAAGACTTGATCAGCAGACTGAGGCTGAATTAGATGCTGGCGGTATGCGTCTGCGACCGAGAAGAAACATTCACAGACCTCAAAGACTGATTGAAGAACTTGAATAAAGTTAGTTCGTTCTTTTGTTAACAAAGGGGGAGATGTTATGTTTTTGAGAATTCTAGTAGCTGGGCGTGGGCGGAGTCATGGGGTGGAGGAAGAGGCGGGGCACGAGCAGGCAAGGGGCAGTTAGAGTAGGGACAGGGACGAGGAAGGAGTGTGTGAATAAAGTTCCTTGAACATCAAGTAGTGTCTGTCATTATTGCATGCACGACTCTACTGCCCCTAACGGCGCTCTGCTTCATTTCTCGCTCCTCGGCACCGCTCGGTTTTGAATTGAGCTTGCTCACAATTGCTATGTACTGAAGATTATCTCAAATAACTGAGATCGAAATGCCTTCGACCCCCTACAACACTTTGTATAATTTATTCATGAGAGTTCTTCTATGTGTGTCAATGGGATGTTTATATTTTAAAGTCACCCCCACTTATCACGTCACGCTTGTTGTCACTTTCCTATGTGAGCACCTGAATTTTCTCTTGTATATTTTCGAAAAATAAATAACAAACTTCATTTAGACTTACAAGTCCCTGTTCGTATTAATTATTGCTCCCTGAAATATTCATTATCATTCACGACTCTAGCGCATTGTCCCTAATTCTGACATTGCCTTTTCTTTGGACCTTCTTGGACACAAAATAACTATTGTTTTCTAAAACATTAGTCTACTCCAGGTTCACTTATTGGGGTCCCCTTGTTTTCCTTTCGTTTTCATATTTAAAGCACTAGCTCCGCACTTAATTTTTTAGCACGGCGCCGGCTTACATGTTTTTTTAAATACAATGGTGGTCGCCATGCTCTTAAATTTTTATTTTTATTTATTAGCATTTGTATAACATGCGAACAGTAGGCCTTAGTGTTCCCATTTTAAACATAGACAAGATGAAAATATGTTCACATAGAAGACCTCATAACTAAAAGTACAGCAAAATAGGAAAACAAATGGCTACTTAACAATGAAAAGAATTTCTCGATGTTGTCAGTGAGTTGGTAATATCTTCGTCCCTCTTGGTCTTTTTATCACTTGTGTCAGTCTTGAACTTTGTTACAACGCATTCTTTCTTTCACTTGGGTAGTGTCTATGCCTGGTTCACCAGCTTGGGTTTAGACAGACCTGATCATTGTAGGCAGTAGTGTCAAAATGCGATTAGCTAGGATTTTGGCAAGGATTTTATAGTCAACATTAATTAATAAGTAATGCTTATAGGAGGCACAATTTTGGGGGTTGTTTATCAGGTTTTAGCAGTGATGTTAAGACCACCTCTCGTAACGTGGGGGGGAAGTACACTTTTTTTAAGTGAGTCTTCGTACATTGCAAGTAGGTGAGGGGTAAGTAGATCAGCGTATTCTTTATAAAAGTAGCAGTAATGCTGTCAAGTCCTGGTGCTTTCTCTATGTGAGTCTTCTAGCCATTCCAGCTGCAGTGTATCTAAGTAGTTGGTGAGTAGGTCTGTGTCTCTGCTAGGCTGTGCGGTATATAATGTGGCATAAAAGTTGTTCATTGTGTCTAACTGCAGTAGGTGTGTCTTGTATTCCTTTCTTGCTATCTTCTAGTTCAAATATGCATGTTGGAGAGCGTGTGTGGTTGAGGATGCACACCAGTGTTTTCCTGGGCCTGTCCCCCTTACCGTACCTGCATGCTTCGGCATCCTTGCTTAGGTACTACATTTCACGCTCAGCTTCTACACTGTATTCAGAAATGTCCTCCCTGATTCTAGCTAGTACGTTGGGGGGATTGGTTTAGTGATATTTCCCTTCCAAAACCCGTAGTTTGTTTTCTCGTGTGGCTAGTTGGGAACAAATTGATTTGAGTATACCTGCTTGTCTGGAAATGCATGCCCCACGTATCACCGCTTTGAATGCTTCCCATATTTTGGAGGGGGAGGAATCTGCCATTTGGTTCTGTGCAAAATAGGCCACTATTTTTAGCTTGTATCTCTTCTTTAAATGTGGTGTCCTTCAATGCCCCCCATGGAAGACGCCCAGTGAAGGCACTTGGGGTGATCTGTGGTAACTGAAACTCTAGCCTGACCCGTGCGTGGTCCGAAAATGTACGGGGCTTGTGAGTAGCTTTGGCATCCCATTTCATGTAAAGTAAGCCAATAGTCTATTCTGGACCATGAGCAGTGTTTTGTGAAGAAGCAAGGTACTTACCGTTGCCCCTGACGGGACCATCTCCAAATATTGAGGAGATTATGATCCTGTAGGAGTGTGTTGAGTGTGTCTGCCGCTGTGGGGTGTGTGCACCACACGGATCCATATCTATCATAGCTATCGTCCAAGATGGCATTGAAATCCCCTCCCTAGATTTGTCAGCCATGATTTCACTCCGCAACCAGGCACCAGAGGTCGGTGAAAAACCTGGGTCATCTTAATGTGAACCATGAACTGCTACAAGAGTAATTGGCTGTGTATGGTGCCCGCTTTTTAAATTTAGAAAAGTGTTGTTTACACATGAAGCAATCGCTGTAAGTTTCGTTCTTGCTTATCAGCAGGTTGCAGAGGGGCTAAGTAGCATGCAGGCAGAGGTTTACAGCTCGCGGCTATGGGTAGGTTGGGGCTCTCAGCCCACCTTACTCACACAGTTAAGGCTTTCTCCCATTGCCTCGCAGCTCTCTTCACGGACACGAGTGCAAGGTTCATAGCCAGCATTTTGTTTCCCTTAGATCACAATCGCACTAGCTGTGATTTATTGGGATTCTACGAATATATTTATTTCCTTAAAAAAAGTATGAATGATACAAAAAGGCAGTGAAAAGTCATGTAGTGCAATTCAGCAAACACGTGGTAATATAATGGCGCAGCTGATGTGATCACTGAAATAATGATTGATGTGTGTATTTGCCTGCCTGCTGTTTGGTATTTCCGGTCATAACTTCATTGTAATCTTTCACTGCATGCAGCAAATTCGAGCATGGAAGCTGTGTTTCTTCGCTTTGCATCTCTGATTCCTACTGTCTATTGTGTCGGGCCTCCGGAGTGGGGCACGACCAGCGGGGAATTATGGCAGGTATGACACTAGGCCTTATTTGATCAAAGAAAAACACAGAGCCAACAGTGGTGGTGTGATGGCTACCGCGCACCCGTGTCCAGTGACGTCGTAAGTGCGGCAGGTGTATTTATTAACACATCACCGCGTGACCAGGACCATACCATCTGGTCTGGTCGTGACATGGTTATGTCGGGAGACCCCCCTCAAGAAGATACACTAATTGGGCTCCCTCATAGTCGCTGCGGTTGCATCACCGCCGAGACACAACATTCCTCCCAAAAACAAAAAAAAAACAAATAATCCGCTAACAGTCCACAGTCATTGCTGCACCCTCCATCTGCGGGGTCCATTCAGACTTAACAAGCCAAATTCAACATCAACGATAAACAATAACAGTCTTACGTGAAATAGTCTCTCAGCTTCTTGTTCGGCTCAGGATTGTGTCGGAGCTGATACTGGGAACTTCCCAGCCCACAGGATTCAACTCCAGCATTCTCGCTCGCCGTTAGGGGCAAGGGTTCTTCCACGCTTTCAGACATGTCATCATGATTTGCTAGATCGACATCATTGCTCACTGACTGGTGTGAGGCACCAAGCTTTCCAGACTCTCCTGACCTCCGGAACTAGTTGGACAGTGAACCGGGACCGGAGTTGGGCATTCCAATGCCTGGTCTGAAACAGGAGTTTCTGCAAGATGACACTTTTTGAAGTGGGAGATGTTCTTTGTCACCACTTCACCACCCCTCCGAGCCATGATCCTTGTACCTCATACTCTGATGACGGTCCAGGGGTGCCTATCATACAGAAGATGAAACTTACTTTTAATCAAACGGTTCTTCAGGAACACCCTATCTCACCTCACTGGAGGTAATCTTGTCTAGCACCTCAACGCTGGCTGACTTGCTCATGTTTCCGACATCTTTGCACATCAATCTGGTGATCATTAGGGTTGTCTCGGCACCATTGGGGATGATGAGGAATGGAGTCCGTGATTACTTGGCCCATTGACAGATGCCCTGGAGCCACACCAGTGGTGGTGTGAGGAGTTTGGCGGTAGTGTCTCAGTAACGTGAAGATGGCGAGTTCAAGGGGCTGGTGGCGTTCATGAGCTATACGGATAACTTTGTTTAAGGTGCACATGAATCTCTCTATCTCCTCGTTGGCTTGTGGCCAGCTGAATGACTCGGTCAGTCAACGAGGAAGGAATCACCAACGATGTCCTCTCATCGGTTGGTGATTCCTTCCTCCCAGTCCTTCCAGTACTGTCCTCAGCCAACTCATTTCGTACATGATACAAACTTTCCAGTATTCTGCGAGCTTCCGTGGTGAGTATTTTCCATTCCTCTCTGGCTTTGTGTAAATTGCCGTGTTTCTCCACTTGTTTGACTTTTTGCAGGCACTCGTCTTTGTCAGTTTCCTGCTTGAGATCGTCATGGAGAGAGGAATGGGACAGGATCTTTCCGTGACGCACCGGACATACTCCTCCGTGTAGGCAGCATCCTCTTCTTCTTGAGCAGTAGCCGTCCTTGGATGCCGTGACAAGTAATCCACAGGATTGCGGCTCGCGGGTTGATACTCAATTCAACAATTTTAGTTCTGCAACTGCAGCATCCACTTTTCGATCTTCGGCTGTGGTTTGGAAGAAGTGCCAGAGAACAGGGGCAGAAGTGGTTTGTGGTCGGTGGCCACCACAAACGGTTTTTCCTAGACATAAAGTTGAAAATGGCGACATTCCCAGTGGACCGCAATGGCTTCCTTCTCGATTTGAGAAAATCATTGCTCTGTGTCTGTGAGGGAGCGGCTGGCGAAGGCCTCCGAGGCCCAGTCTTCCTCCAGTCTGCGACGCTGCATGAGTACGGCACCCAGTCCCTTTGGGACCAGCATCCACTGCAACCAGTGTAAGCTTCTGCGGGTCGAATAACACCAAGGTGGTGGCCCCAGATAGGGCATCTTTGATGTCTTGGAAGGCCTTCTCCTGTGCAGTTCCCCATACACAGGGGACCAAGTCCTTGGTGAGATCCCTTAGGGGCTGAGTGAGGATTGTGAGGTCTCTAATAAAACGCCCGTAGTTCACCATGCCCAGGAAGCAGCGGATTTCTGTGACGTTACCTGGGGCCGGTGCATTCTTGATGTCTCTGACCTTGTCAGGGTCCGGGTTAACCCCCTCCAGATAGAAGGTGTAACAAAAGAAAATGTATTTTCTTCTTGAGAAATTTGCACTTTTCTCTGTGCAGCATCAATCCGGCCTCTTTGAGTCTTTGGAGAACTTGTACGAGGCGGGAATGGTGCTCAGAGATCGACTTGGCATGCACCATGATGTCATTACTTACATTGATGACCCCTGGGATGTCCGTTATCAGCTCATGGAGGACGTTCTAAAATACTTCAGCCGCACTTGATATTCCGAAGCTCAAATGGGTGTATCTGCGAAGACCGACATGAGTGGAAAAGGTCATAATATTTCTCGACGCCTGATCCAGGACTAACTGGTGGTACCCCGATAGCAGGTCGAGCTTCGAGAACCAGCACGCCCCAGCCATTTCACCAATCAAATCATCGATGGTCGGGGTGATGTGTCGCTCTTGTTTGATGGCTGCATTTGGCAATCGCATGTCAATGCATATCCTCACGGCTCCAGGTTGTTTTGGTTTGCGGGTTACCACAACTGGAGAAACCCACAGCGTGGAACCCGACACCTTCTCGATTATGCCCACCTGCTCCAGCTTTAGCAGCTCTTGCTCCACCAATGGTCGCAGATGAAAAGCCACTCTTTGGTGTCGCAGGGCTATCGGTTGCACGGTCTTGTCAATATGAAGGTGTATTTATTTTCCTTTGTACCTTCCTATGCCCTCAAAGACTGAGGCAAATTCCTTCAGTATGTGTTGGATTGACTCTTGATGAATCTCAAATGCGAATGACACGGTGCCAAGATCCTCTGCTGCTTGGCAGCCTTAGGAGCATGCCTTGTCCATCCTTGGTGACGTACACCATGGTGCTGACTGACTTTTCTTTCTGTGTAATGGTGGTCTTGAATTTACCTTTCATCTCCAACGGCTTGTCCTGACCATACGCGAAGACTGTAATTTTGGTGGGCTGTAGAGTAGGCGCCAGGTGCATGGACCTGTGGAGAGCAGCTGCCATTATGTTGATGGTGGCTCCTGCGTCCACTACGGCCGTGACATCCTGAGCTCCCACCTGAATGTGGTACTGTGGCAGCCGCAGGCTTCTGTTCAACGCCGTCCCAATCATGTGTACCTTATGGACTGCCTTTTCTTCCTCTTCGTCATCGTCCATGTCACTCGACTCACCACCTCCCTCTGGCACCGCATTGACAGCCTGCTTAGACCTTCAGTATTGTTTGGACCGACATATCTTCTCAAAATGATTGAATCGGCCGCAGCCTGAGCATTTCCTGCCTTTCGCGGGACAATCCACTGCTTTATGAGGGGGCCCACGACAATATCCGCAATATTGTTGACCTCCATGTGAGCCACTTTTGAATGGCTTTCTGTTGTGATGGTCTGTTGGCTTTGACATAACCACATTTACCAGTTCTGCCCGACAGGGAACTGTAATGCCGCTTCAATGTGCACTGCCCTGGCCTTAGACAGCTCCTTCGTGCGTCCTAGGGTTAGGATATCTGCTAATGGCTTGCCCGACTCCTCCAATATCCTTTCTATGAGCTTCGTCTTATCCCTGAATCCACATGTGGATGCTAGGAGCTTGAGCCGGCTGTGGAATGTGTTGAGCAACTCTTCCGGTAGCTGCCGAGCTTGACGAAAGATGAACCGCTCATAGTCCTGGTTGGCCATCGGTTCAAAATAGCCGGTGAGCGCATTGATGAGGGTCATGTGAGTCTTGGGCGTGGCTTCTACGAGAGTCTTCGTGATTGCCTAAATGAAGTAGCATGGCCCCCTTTTGGTCTTCATTTACCTTTGTAGCTTCAAAGAAAATGATGAGGCGTTCCACCCGTTCTTTCCACCTGGACGCTTGAGCAGAGCGAGAGCCTTCCACCATGAATGCCTCAATGGGGGGAAGATGAGACATGGTAACTCTTCGTTAGAGCTGTGGAGGTGACGGTTGGTCATTGCGCTGGCAAACACTGTGTTTCCTTGACTGAGGGGTAGCCCAGACCTAGATTGCTGCCACGGGCACAGACTCTGCCACTCCCCCGAATTAGTCACAGCTTTTCCCGCCTGGGGCAGAGAGCAGGCTAATTCCCCACCTCTGGTGCCACAGATATTCCGAAACAGAGTCCTTTATGAGTGGGCATCCTTTGATCCACACTGGGAAGCACCACAGACCATGTGCCACTGACTGAGAACGCCTGTTGGCTTAATGTGCTGCTTTGGTGCTGACAAAATCCCTTTAATGTGCACTGTTTCCTGGTGCTTTGCCTGTGTAGCTGCCACTTGCAGTACCTGCAGGTACCACTGGGGGAAACTAAATCGGCTCCGTGCTTACAAGCCCTGCCTCAGGCCGATCAACTGATGTGGCACACACTTCACCAAGCACACAGCATCTGCGCATGCGCGCGGGTGTGACTGCAACAGGGGGCCAGGATCTCAACGCTAGAGCTCATGGAGACACAGACAACTGGGAAGGTGGGATTTTTGATCTCGCATTTGATTACTCTAGATCTAAATCCCCACTTAGGTCGACTGAATCTTTGTTGCCTGTCATAGAGTAAAAAGCAATCCACTACCAGGTTAAGCAATCCCAAAAATTGGCACGACTCTGAAGAACCACTTACCACGAATACGTTTTAAAGTTTTATTATAAAGCCAAAGATAATTGAAGATACAAGCATCTCAATATAAGGTTCAAAAGGTATAGTGGCACCAACACAAACATGAATTCTCTGAATGATCTTAGACGACAGAAAAATACCACTAAAGCCAATTCAAATATAAGCAGGTTTGCAAGAATAGACACAAGATGTAACTTAAGCGTCATTTACAAAAGGAAAAATCAGGTTAGACTGTCCCTACACTAGACTAAGTGACATCCCTACTTAACAGAATCTTAACCTAAAAAGGTGTCAGCCGTGGTGACTTCCAAAGAAGTTCACTACCTTTCCCTTAGTCTCTGATGTAAATCTGTGCATTGCAGTCATGCCCTCTCTGCCTACCCATCCGCTCTCTAAGGGTCCTCAGGCCATCTGCTCTAACTCCACCCCAGGGTGCTGTCCCTAATACAAAATCATAATTACAGTTGAAACGCCCCTCAGAGACGCCCCTCACGTACACCTCTCACGTGGTTTCGGTTCTGGCTTTTTCCATACTGATACTCCTCTGGGCCTCTTGTTAGCGTTGACCTTGCTTCCCAGGCTTCTTCTCGGCTCGCCGGTACCTCCCAGTAAATTCCTGGAGCCTCCTCCAGGCATGTGCCTGTCTCCCTGGACAGAGCTCTATTCATCACTCTCTTGATTGGAACCACCTTGCACCTGCAAACAGACACCCATGAATTGGGCCCCAAATTCCGACCTCCAGTTTATCTTTTCACGTCGTAAAACTTCGAACATGGTTGGCAATTTATGCTTAACGAGACCCGAATTCAACTAGCACATGCAGATCAAAGAAGCAACTTTATCTTTCCAGGCCTACTAAATTACTTTGCAGGAAGCCTGCACTCTGTGAACCTTTATTTCTTAAACTAAAACAAGTTCTACCTATTACACTCTGATTATATGAAACACTTCTACAAAACATGATTTCTAACGCATGATCAATAATATTCTAAATAATAACAAAAGTAATAATAATCCATCTTATGTGAACTGCAAAGGCACGTTTTCGTTCTTCATACATTGCCATGAGGCCTGCACATTTCTACGTTTAACAGCATTAGATCCTCTTCTGCAACAGCCACATATCATGGAGTCTTAACAGCACTCTAGCATTTCTAAACATTACTACATTAACTTCACACGCTAAGATATGCATTCTACATTGATTAAACACTCATAAGTATATGTATTGCTATATTTTTTCGACACTTCTAAATGTTTTAACTAAATTCGTGCCTCTAGATTGTACATATGGTGCACTTATACTTTTTCTCAAATTTGCGCTCTCTCAGTTCCCCCCTTTGATGACCTTTAGGGGTCATCACCATCACAACACCAATACTGAATTGAATCAAACAGAACTCGTTGCAAGGCTCCCTCGTTTTATCATTTCTAGAGCCCTCAGACTCCTGTACTGGTTGTCCTGCATTGCAGCGAGTCTCTGCTCCTGTTCTCTCATGGATCTTTGCAACCTATTTGCCCTATACCATTGGTACAGTCTCACTAACCCCCACAATATGATTACACAGATCACTATTATGATGATAGGCTTCAAAATGTACCATATAAAGCTTTTCCCTAGGTTGACGAACCAACCTCCAACTTTACCCATTCCGTGACCCACTTTTTCCCACACATTTACTTTTGACAAATCTTCTATTTCTTGGTGTATCTCAGTGATATTTCGTATGTACTTCTCAAGAGGTTTTGAATTGTCTGGAATGTAAGTGCAATATTCCTGGACCTTCGAAGCCTTACAGACTCTGCCCTCCTTGGCTAACAGAACGTCTAGAGCAAGTCGGTTTTGAAGAACCATTGCCCTTATCGATTGCATCTCTCCCTCCACCAGCATTAAAGATCTAGCAGTACTGGCAGATAATCTATCTACAACTATTGCCAATCTCCTGATGTTGACATCATTCAGTATTAACCCCAGAAGAGGGAACATAGCGCCGAATACATCTCCAACTACCTCGGCATCGCCTTCATCCCTTCTCCCTCTGGCTTGAGTCTTTCCCTCTATGATTTCTAAGTCCTTAGCATGATAAATTTTGGGGAAGACAATTGCCAAATAACATGAACCGTACCAATTGTCTGGCAGCTTCACATAGGCATTTCTTCCACATACAAAATACACATTTGGGATCACCTGCATTCCCTTTAAGAAGTCTTTCGTGTAGTATTCTAATTGGAAGGCATGTTCACAACTTACTTCTCCCACGAATACATTTTCATAGTAGGTCTTACCCCTATGTATACATAGCTTCCCTTTTTGTGTTCGATCTAACGCTATTGGACCATTACTACCCTTTCTTTTGTGTGACTTCTCCTCCTCGGTCCAATCTGTTTTCCATTGGCCAGAAGCCTTTAGAATCTTCTCCCTTCTATATCGATCATCCACTTGCCCTATAAACGTTTTCTCAATTTCTGATACCTTGCAAGTCAGGTTATTTCTTCGGGCTTGTGAAGTATCTAGAGATTTCCAAGGAATGAAAAATTTCCCTAATCGATCCTCACTCTTATAATAGTCCCATTTATTCATATGCTTGTAAGCTGGGACTTCTGGTAATACAGCATCAAAATTTGAAAAATAGTATTCAAAGCTATCTCGTCCATAGAATATACTAAGCAACAAACTACATGTAATCCCATAAGTCAATGGGAGATGATGATACCTAATACCTTCGTCTACAGAGGCTGGTAATTGCATACAAACGTAGCAATACTTAGCCTCCATGACATCAATGTATTCATATAGTAACTTGGCATAAGCGTTCGATTTAAAGTTTCCCTGTGACTCATCTACATGTAACCTACGAGGTGTGTTGAAGCTTAGAAGCGGGCTGGTCGGCGGACTCACCTCCTGTTGAAGCGGAAATCACCCCACGCCTCGCGGCCCCCGCTTCGCGGGCGCCGCTCGAGCCTGAAGACAGCCTTGACAGTGAGTTGAGGCTCCAAGCCACCCACCACCTTTGGCTTGCAGCGGGACTGCGAGGACCAGTGGGCAGTGCGCTAACCTGCCACAGCTGGTTCTCTTCCCGCCGCCTCCTCACTGGGGATAGGAAACAGGGGCGTGGCATTATCCCAATGACTATATCGCTGGGCCTTCTCAGTAGGCCCGCGGGACGCGCGCTGACGCGCACGGGCGAAGACCGGGCCAAGACCGGTCCAAGACCGGGCCAAGACCGGGCCAAGACCGGGCCAAGACCGGGCCAAGACCGGGCCGAGAGCGGGCCCGTTTGTGCCCGTTCGTGACCAGGAGTGACCGGACCGGGCAACCCCCCTAACTTGTATAAGCCTCCTCCTGTTATTTGGGCCATGGCCGGCAGAGCTACCAGGATTAAATCATCGTTAACTGGAAGTCTCTCAACTGCCGGAGGTATGGAAAAATTCCTTATTAGGGCCAACAACATCATAGACAAAGAAATTGTCATTTTGGAGAAACGCCTATCTACTGAACTTATTACTCTTAAACGCTCTTCTATAGGGCCCTTCGCTAATGCCAAAACACCAGTCAGAAATAGCGAACATCCCAGCCCTATGGTTGAAATCCAGCCTGCAACCCTGGAGGTAGCACCCCCGCTAACAGTAGACCCTGATACCCTAGCTAACACAATTGTTACTGTAGCGGATATCAACCCTGCTCCTGACAGTAATAATGTTTCTATCATGTCTAACCTCGAAGAGAGTATTATTCACTCTAAGAGTCAAGGGGAGAGGGAAGGCGCTATTAGGAAACGGTTAGATAGAAATGGGGACCCCCCTCTCAAAATACTTTCAGGTCAAGGAGTAGAGGGGAAAGAAACAAGTAGAAGCAAGAAAAAACTCCCTTAAGACCTATAAACACTTTACCACTGGGAATGACCTCTATCGTGGGCATACACAAGGCACATGTTCAACATATTGGTTTACTCATTTATTATTATGTTGGACAATTTTTTCCATTATTTGAGTCATTTTTCTCTTTTTAAAATACAGGTAATCATTCACTGCACGTTGCAAATAAATTTTCTTCTTTTTACTTTTAAATACATATACAAAAATTATTTTTCATTTTTTTAAAATACAAAGATGAAAAAAGACATAATTATTTTGTAAACACGAGACAACTACAATATACAGGTCGAGAACCACACTCATTCACTCTTATTCACACATACTGACCATTCATAACTCAAGTACAACCAAAAGAAAAAACAAAATCCTGTTGTTTTGCACCAGTTGTCCACTATACAACCAACGGGTTGGATCTAAATTAGGAAAAAATGGCCGACGCGTTTCGGTGGAAAAACAGCAATAGGGACCACCTTCCTCAGGACCAGCCAGGGGCAATTCAACAGTGGATCTCGCAACCTGAAGAATAGTCTGTGAAAAAGTGTGCACAATATAAGAATTAAAAGTATGCCCATATTACTTTACAATACCTTTTGAGACAGCAACTGTATGGACCAGACATCTCAAGCTCTCATTCTACACCACTCGTGCCACCTTATATACCAAGATATAAATGTGCCTAAATCTCAAAATAGTAGCCTGTAAAAGCTAAAACAGAGAAATGAAACCAGAGTCTGAAGGACACCAAAGTAATGCCCAAGCTATTGATATCTACCTCTCTAAAAAAATACTGTGATATTGTGATAGCTCAAGTCTTCTACGTCAAAACACAATTGATTTTTCATCCAGGGGCTAGAGACTTTTCAATTTGGCAGATGGCAGCAGGTACTAACAACCATCCTGCAAAGGTAAAGGTAACATGACTAAATAAATGAGGTAACTGACATGATGACATAGAAATATCACTAATAACAGCACAAGTTACCTCTAAATGCTTCCCATCAAAGGAAGAAGACAGTCAGATAGTTCTCAGTTGATGCGATATTTATTCTATCATTCTGTCAGCAGGGAGAACTGTAAAGAAGGCAATAACAATCTTATTGTTCCTAACCACACCATGTTATAGTATAGAAACCAAGAACAGCCTCTTAATTAAAAGACACATCCTTGGTTACCTGGTTAGTTAATATAACGGGTCTTTTCATAAAAATTAGTTTCATATACCAGACGGTAGAACCCAGATTCCTTCCTTTTTTTCCTTCCCCTTGATTTCAAAAAATCTATAAAGAAATACAAACATATCATTCCAATCCTACCCAGATAGTTACTCTTACTACAAACTTCATAACCAGGTCGCCAGGAAACACTTACATGTTGTCTTTACATATGCATCCTCTAATCCTTTTGGTTCGCCTTATCAAATGCGGTTGCTCTGGTATATTAAACGGTTCTATCAGCTGATTGATACCTGTTAAGCAGAAGGAAACTATGTATTTTCTGCACTACAGCACCAACCATCGCTCTGTTGATAGGGATAAAATCCCATTAGAATCAAAATAACCAGAGTCATATGTGCCTCTACACGATATAATTGCAAAGGCTACATATATTAAAAAGACTCAGCACCGAGTACTGACCGAAACAAACTATAGAGGAAACGGAAAAGAGTATATAATAAAAAAGAAACCAAATTTGGAAGATCTGCTAAATCAGCTAAATTGCGGGGTGAACCACCCCCGATTATCAATCCTCAAGAAATTACTCCCCATGGGAGAGAGGCATCCATGGAGTGGGTTGTGGACTTACTTAAATCGATTATATCACCGCTAGAGGCAAAACTGGATAGGTTGGATTCTAGAATATCCAACATAGAGAAAACCACTGCTTCGATCTTAGCTATTTCCAGTATGCCCAAATGCCAAAATACCCCTCCTATTGTCTCCACCCCCCTGGTCCCTCCCCCTCCTAATCCGACCCAACCCCCTATTCCTTCATTAGTAAATTGTTTACCCACCCCCTCCATGCCCCCTCCATGCCCAGCAATACTAATGCTTCAACCGACCAGCACGTGGCGAGTCAACAAGCCAGTCTGTCCAATCCCCCGGTACATATGGACGAGGTGAATCAGGGATCCCCGGCCAACGAATATAAAACCCCTAGACTTAGACGGCCTGATCTCCCGCCAGAAGCCAATCGGTTTATGGTTATCTTAGCTGGAGTACCGCCATTAGAAAAAGGGGAAACAGAAACTTTTAGTTCCTTGAAAAGCAAGATCATCAAATGGCTTAACTGGAATAGACCCCTCCCAACCCATTTACATAACGAAATCATCATGGTTAGGAGGGTTCCCTGGGTTGGTAAGACTCCCAAAACCATCAACGGAGACTGTATTACTGTTAGCTTTAGAGATCCCCGTACGGTTTCTCATATTTGTGCAGGCTTCAACAGATCATTCGATTCCACTATTCAGACCCTCCCAGTTTCCTTCTTCTTCCCTCCAACTAATAATTTCCACCATTCTAGAAGAGGGGATTGGACTGTAGTGGAACGTAGGGGCAGGCAGCGACCGTTTGGCATCAGACCTCCCAGGCTACCCCAATACATGTCCCAACCCTACCCCTTTTCTGATTATAATCGCTATAGCTGTTTAGAAGGCCTGGAGGGAGTTGATTGACTACCCCCCGATGTACCATCTCCTGAGCTGATTCCTGTCACTGGAGACAGGGAAGTCCCATCTAATAATATACTTCCGGTCCAATGCACGGTAACTGTTCCTAATATGATATCTACACCATCTGTTGACCCGAAGGCGGTTTATCTTGCACCCCATGTCCTGGGTCCTATAGATATGGGTTGTGCGACATCATCCTCCATAGTTACCCCCACTGAACTGGTGCAGGCCCCCAAGCCGACAGGATACTCAATGGCGAGCTGGAATATTACAGGGTGGCGGCAAAAAGTTTCAGCCCTGGGCTGGAGAGAGCACATCACGGACTTTGACATTTTGTGTCTGCAAGAAACATGGTCTGTTGAAGATATTCATTACGATGGCTTTGTCTCTTACAATTGTCATGCTGAAGAATCTGTTATGGGGAGGGCTAAAGGCGGACTATTGATTTTACTATCTGTACACCTCCCTGTACATGTACGAAAAAGCCACCAAGTGGGGTTTCATTCCCAGATATTGGAAATAGTGGTCAGTAGGGGTAGAAATATTCTGTTGATTAACCACTATAATAACACCTTTGATCCAACCAGTACTTCTGTTGTGGATGAACTCGAAACAGTATTAGACTCAATCTGCTATAAATCGGCCATATCCTACGATATTATATGGGGGGGAGACTTTAACATCAGAACCTGCCCTCTCTCTTATACAACTGCTTGTGGGTTTGATGGGGACAATGGGGAGTACTCAGTCCATTTCTTACACTCCCCCTATGGTACTTCCCTTAACAACCTTTTGTTAAAGTATGATATGTCCATCCATCAACATGCCCCTGATAGTGAGGGTAATATGGCCCCTACATTTACGGGGAGGAATACTGTTTCTATGGTTGATTATCTGCTCATCTCAACCCGGATTGTCCCGCTTTGTACGGTCCCGCTTATCCTGGACCTTGGATTGAGTGACCACAATGCTCTAACTATGTCCATCTTTAGTGAGATCCCTAGGAAGGTATTTACCGGCAGGGTTGTAGACGACATTATCCCATGTAGGCCAAACGGGATACGTATTAAATGGTGTGGGTAAAAATCCGAGAATCTACATCGTAGTGTTGTGAAAGCTGGTTAAAAAACGATATTCTGTTGTCTCGAAATTGATGCCCCACCTGAATGCATTGTAAATAATTTCGAGAAACTTGGCACCATAATCAAGCAAACCCTTACTACCAATAAGGCCCCAATTAAACGGGAAATGCTGGGATGGTTTTACCAGGCGTGTACTAAGGTGTTAAAAGCCCTTAAGCTTGCCCTTTCCAACCTACCGAGAGACAGGGAAGTGGTCAAACTTTTGAGGGCAAATTACAACATCGAATTAAAACACAGAAAACAAGAGCTAAGAGAACAAGCCTGGGACGACCTGAATAAGGCTGCAGCTCTCCGGGACAGTAAGCTGTTCTGGAGCACTATTAATAGCCCATTCCTCCAAAAGGAAGAATTCCCAGTCCTTACCGCTCAAGTAAGTGAAGACAGTTGAGTCTTACATTTTACAGGGATTTTTGACCCAACCAGGGAGCCTCATGATAACATCTGTAACAACCCCATTACCCCAGTCGAATCCCTGGGAATCATGATCCACGAAGTAGACATGGCAATCAACAGTAGTAAAGGAGGGAAGGCACCTGGACCAGATGGGGTACCAATTGACCTATATAAATATGATCTGGCCCTGTGGAGTCCATTATTAACCCTAGCGTTTAATGCCGCTGTGGACAACAACACTCCTTCAACCTGGAGTGAATCTATTATCATTCCAATCTATAAGAAGGGGGATAGAGGAGAGGCCAAGAACTACCGCCCTATCTCCCTTCTGGACTCCTCATTAAAAATCATGAGTAGGGTCTTATTAACACGGTTGGAAGAATGGGCTGTAGACAATAATATTCTTGCTCCATCCCAATATGGCTTTAGAAAGGGCCTTGGTACTATAGAACAATGTATTAACCTAAACCTCCTAATTGGAAAATACACCAAGGCCAAACTGGGCTCTCTGTACCTGTGTTTTGCGGATCTTTCTAGCGCCTTCGATCTGGTCGACCACACCTTGTTGTGGTCAACTTTATGGGTATGGGCGCCCCCTCTGCTATTATCGACTTCTTAGCTAGACTTTACTCCAACCTATCGGCCCAAATTCGTTATGGACCAGCGGGGGAGTGCACAAGAAAGATCAAGGTAAGATCTGGCTGTAGGAGAGTAGGGTCTGCAATCCTATGATCACCCAGATTTTTTGCTTTTGTTTCACTGGTTTACGACTTTCTCTGGCTGTGGGCCCGCTAATCAGACCCACAGCCTGGCTGTTCTCTTTCTAAATTACGATATGTACCCTAGGTGCATTTACCAATTGGTACTGGGCCACCTTATCAGACCCCGTAACGCAGGGCATAGGTGTGCCCAGGGCCGCCAGGGGCTGAAGCATGTATTATGCCACCCCTGGCTGGCCTCCTAAATTTGACACAACTGGCTGCACGACAGCTGGGGCGAAGACGTGTAACCACCCTTCGCTTTAGGTATAGTAGCTCTATATCTAACCATACAATGGACACCCGAGTTCCTATCAGTCACTCCTATGGCAGGCCTTAACAATCCTGAAGGCAGAGTGCGTGGACTCGTGTGAGCTAGGTTCAGGCCCGAGCCGAGCCCGGTTGCAGCTTGCGGAATCAAGACCCAATAGCTGTTCCATGATAACGCGTACCATATCGGTAACTCCGGTGTCGCGTTATCAAGGCATGTCGAGTAAGGTGTCATACGAATCGGGGTGCTGCCCTCTCACCAATTCTGGCGATGAGGTTAGCATCCCACCCTTCTAGAGGGACACGACATGTACGTAACTGTGAACCCCGGTTAAAGTTAACTGAAGCCTCAGCTCCACAAAATGGATGCTGCCACCACAGACACGAGTCTGACCTCCTGCTGCTGGGAGTCCTTCCAGCGAGGAGCACCTGGACAAAGGGTTTCCTGTCGAGGGCGCTGTTCGCACCGTCCCAGACAGGGTTTGTGTATTCTGGGTAGGTAGGGCTTTGGCGAGAAGGTGACTGCGGAGTGGCACCCCGGTGCTCACTACGCATCTGCCGGTTAGAACCAGTTCCAGGGGCGACAGCCCTGGCCTGGGGAAAGTCCGGCAGGGGAGAGGGGCGTAACTACCCCCCTTCCTGGTCCCACCCTTAGGGCAGGACCTAGTCATGTACCCACCCCTTTCTTTAGGATAAAGACCGGAGCGGGGACCCTTCAAAATTAGATCATCTTTGAATCAAGAATACTTTCTACGAAAGGACTTCGAGACTCTTCTCAAGATTTCTCCCTTGTGGCTAAGGAGTAGTCACCCTGCATCAGCGGGCACCATCTAAGAACTCTGCGGTTTGCTGTAAGTCCTTCCTCAAGGAATCCGACGGCCCAGCTCGACGAGAACCGGCTTCCCTGGCACCTCTGACCTCTACCCCCGTCATCAGCTCAGCTGTGATCTGTGGGTGCGACGAGACCTCGAGGGACCGGCCATCATCAGAACCTGCACGCTCTTAAAAACCAGCACGACCATCGAGGTAACTCTCTGGTGAGTGCTCTGGGGTCCGAGAAGCCCCGACCCTGAGCCGCTCTAGCACCGAAGTGCAGTCTCCCAGCATCTCCACGATCTGCGTGGGGCCCTTCTGCTCGCTGCTCAGCACGTTGTCTGGTCACTCGCCGCTGGCTTGTGCCCTTCTGTGACGACATCCGAGAATCATCACTGCTGGTCTGGTTGCTCCAGATTGGCCCTTGCTTCCATCCTTGCGAGAAGCACCCCGGACCCTCCTGGTCCACTCAAGACGCCATCTTAGGCCCACCACGTGGCCCTGAGATCTGCCAAGGCTTGTTGCCCCGTCCTGGGCCCAGCGACGCCGACAGCATCATCCTTCGTGGGACAGCTCGCACCTCCACCGTGGTCGCCGACAACGCCTCCTGGTCCGAGAGACTGCAGCGCCTAGCGTCGCCCACTCACCTGGTCGAGGTGACGGCCAACCGGTGCCTTCCTGGTACCCTCTGACTACTGGCTAGTAGTACGAACTTGGTCCCCTCTGCTTTCAGGTTTCACCAATCTCCGATCCAGGCTTGGATCTCTACGAACTATTCAGCACTGGTCGCCGGCCAGCAACTCCTTTTCTTCCGGCTCCTGGCTCGTCAGCGAAGACCCCGACGCCTGTAAGACTTGTGCAGCCGCAGCCCTCGTGGCTAGGTAACTCGGCATTTCGGTGCCTGCATAGCCTCCTTACTCTAGGGTCCTGAGTCCCTCGCTTCCGACTTGCCTTATCGGGTCCGCCCGAGACCTTAACCTTTCCGTGTCCCCGGACACTTGTTTTAATTGTGCACTTGAAGTATTTGCTAAAGAGATTTGGTTTGTGCTCAGTACCCTGTCCTCATAAAGAGTACAGGGTTGTTGTGATTCTTAATAAATATACTGTTTATTTTCATAACACTTGTGTGGTGTCCTTTCACTGGGTGTTCAAGGGGTACATGTGTGGTAAACAGCTGGCTTAACGCGCCCTCTCGAGTCTTTAGCCTTAGACTGCTCGTATCCACGCTACTAGGATAGCTGGTCTATAGGTTGACTTACAACCAAACACCATAAGGGTCGTTGGAACGATACATAGCGGTCGCTAGAATAGCGAACGTTGCATATCGGGCCAACTTCTCACATTGGTGAGCAGCGGTTGGGATTTGAGCTTGCTGTTGTTTTACCACACGTATCCTAAGAATATCTTGTTGAAAGATCGCACAAGTACTGTTAGTACATATAACTAAAGCTTAGAATACTCTGAGTTCTACTGAACCAGCTGTTGTAGCTCCTCAAGGCTTAGCACACCTTGGCTACAACTCTTAGCAAGGGTACAGTAGGTAAACACGTAGTGTAGGTAGGTGCATCACTTACACCACACTAGAAACAGTATGTCGGACAAAGGAGGAAACTCTGGGTCTCCCCTTGTGTCAGTTGACCCTCCACAGGTCATCCCTTCAGGATATACTGTGCTGAGCTTCAAGGAGTTAAGACGACTGTGTCACTCCAGGAAGATTCAGCAGGGGTCTAACCCCACAACGTCCTTTCTGATTGGTCTCTTGGAGACTTATGATGCCAGAAGAGCTGAGAAACTTCGTAGCGCTTCTAATCCAGAAGGAGACATGCCTCCCCTCGAGGGAACCCGGGACGATCCTGACCTCATCCACCTCGCAACTGAGAACGAAGATGTGGAGGAGGATGAGGATGAGGATCTCTCTGGGGATGAGGCAGATAAGGGACAGGTAGAAGTCGTCAGACTAAGCAGGTCCAACTTAAGCAAACATGATAGCGGTACTGGGGGACCCCTGGGGCCACTATCAGGTCAGCTTAACATTGGGAATGGACGAGCCAGATCTCTGTCAAGAGGCTCTGGCAGATCCCTTCAAACCAATGGCTCTCACAACTCGTCTCAGAGAGGGATGACGTCCCCTCAGAGGAGAGTGTACGAAGCTAAGGAAAGGGCAGCCAATCTAAGGATTGAAAGGGAAGAACTTGCCCTGGCCAAAGAGAGGCTTGCCTTTGCTAGAGAGCAACAGTTAAGTGGGGCAGTCCCCACTGGTGGCAGCAATGTACCTAGTAATAGGGAAAAGAGTTTCGATACGAAACACCTTGGTAAGATAGTGCCCCCCTTTAAACAAGGGGACGACATCCACAAATGGATTACTGCTTTGGAGAGGGCCTGCACTGTGCAGGGTGTTCCCCAGAGTCAGTGGGCAGCTATCTTGTGGCTCTCCTTTGAAGGAAAAGGAAGAGACAAGCTCCTCACCACAAGGGTGGAGGATGCTAACAATTACCAAATCTTGAAAAATACACTCGTTGAAGGGTTCGGCCTAACCACTGAGCAGTACAGGGTGCTGTTCAGGGATACCCAGAAAACGCAGTCTCAAGATTGGTCTGATTTTGTCGATTGTGCCACTAAGGCTTTTGAGGGCTGGTTGCTGGGCAGTAAGGTTACTGATTATCAAGGATTGTATAATTTGATGATGAGAGAACAAATTTTAAACAATTGTCAGAACCAGTTGTTGCATCAGCATCTTGTCGACTCGGATCTGACCTCTCCCCAAGAATTGGGAAAGAAGGCAGACAGATGGGTTCGTACAAGAGTTAAACAGAACCAGGGCCAGAATCAAGGTGGTCAGAAGAAAGCAGACCAGAAAGGTAAAGATTCTAAAGGGGAACAAAGTGACCAGAAGTCTTCGACAGGTCCCCAACAACCCAAAGAGGGTGGGGGTCAGGCTCCCCAAAAGAAGAAAGAAGGCCAATCCAAAAGATGGTGCCAGTACTGTAAAAGTAAGTCTCACTGGTTTAGTGAGTGCACCAAGAAAGGAGGAGGGCAGACTCCTGCCACTGCAGCCCCTAAGGCACCTGTGCCCCTAGTACAGCCAGCAGTGGTAGTGCGCCTCCCAAGGGTTTAGTAGGGTTAACCCTGGGTTCTGAGGGGCGTGACAACTTAGTTGGCACACTCACTCAGGCTGTCCTTGTCAGTACAGGGGACGCGGACGTATCCCCTGACGTAAGCCCCAATACTTTGGGCAAATACCGACAGACGCCTTTCATAAATGGAAAGATGGCTCAGGCCTATAGGGACACTTGTGCCAGCGTCACCATGGTGACGCCTAACTTTGTGGACCCTGGACAGATCATGCCAGGTACAGAATTCCTGGTGACCAATGCAAGCAATGTCACTACCAATCACAGTATGGCAATTGTAGCTTTCTCCTGGGGAGGGGTAACTGGCCAAAAGAAGGTTGTAGTTAGTCCAGACCTCCCAGTGGATTGTTTGTTGGGCAATGATTTGGAGTCGTCACAATGGTCAGAAGTGGAGCACCGGACTCACATGGAAATGTTAGGATTGCCAGCACATGTGTTCGCTGTGACTAGGTCACAGGTCAGGAAATGCCCCACTGAGCAGGTGCTGGATCCTGGAACAACGGACCAGACACCTCCCAAGAAAAAGAGCAGTAGGGTTAAGGCTGCGCCTTCCCCCTTGCCCCAGGTCGAGGATCAAGTCTCAGAGGAGGCTGACCTACAGGAATTGCGGGAAACTGAGCCTAGGGAATTCGAACTTGATCAAGTTGAATTCTTGGGTTCAGGGGGACCCTCAAGGGAAGACCTGGGGAAGGACCAGTTAGACTGCCCTTCTCTTGAACCCCTCAGACAGCAGGCTGCTGCTGAGGCTGCTGGGAACGCCACAGGTACCCACAAGGTATACTGAGAAGATGGACTCCTGTACACTGAGTCAAGAGACCCCAAGCCTGGCATGACCAGGAGGCTGGTTGTACCCTTGTCTCAGCGTGGTTTCCTACTTACCTTGGCCCACGAGATTCCCTTAGCAGGTCACTTAGGCCAGACGAAAACGTGGGACAGGCTTGTCTCACACTTTCACTGGCCTCACATGAACGAAGATACCAAGGAGTTTTGCCGCTCCTGTGTCACTTGCCAAGCCAGTGGTAAGACAGGTGGCACGACAAAGGCCCCCCTTATACCAATGCCTGTGGTGGGGGTACCCTTTGAACGGGTGGGGATCGACATCGTCGGTCCCATGGAACCACCTACAGCGTCAGGGCACAAGTTTATACTGGTGGTAGTGGATCATGCCACCAGGTATCCTGAAGCTATTCCCCTTAGGACCACTACAGCACCTGTTGTGGCAAGAGCCCTAGTTGGAGTGTTCTCCAGAGTGGGCTTCCCTAAGGAGGTCGTCTCCGACAGAGGTGCAAACTTTATGTCGAGCTACTTAACTGCTATGTGGAAGGAATGTGGTGTTAACTACAAATTCACTACACCCTATCATCCACAATGCAATGGGCTTGTTGAGAGATTCAACAGGACCCTAAAAGGGATGATTCATGGACTACCGGAAAAGCTTCGGCGTAGATGGGACGTCCTGATCCCCTGCCTCTTGTTCGCCTACAGAGAAGTCCCACAGAAGGGGGTTGGCTACAGCCCTTTTGAACTTTTGTACGGGCATCCTGTAAGGGGACCCCTGTGTTTGGTGAAGGAAGGATGGGAGAGACCTCTCAAAAAGACTGCAACCAACATAGTGGACTATGTGCTTGGCCTCCGCTCGCGGATGGCTGAATACATGGAAAAGGCATCTGAAAACCTTAAGGCCAGCCAAGAACTCCAAAAAGCTTGGCATGACCAAAAGGCTGTCTTGACTGTTTACCAGCCCGGACAGAAGGTGTGGGTGTTGGAGCCAGTGGCCCCAGCAGCACTCAAGGACAAATGGTCCGGGCCCTACACCATCGTGGAGAAAAAGGGAGAGGTCACCTACCTGGTCGACCTGGGAACTCCCCGGAGCCCCCCCAGGGTGCTTCATGTCAACAGGCTAAAAGCATATGTCGACAGGAAAGACATGAGTTTGCTCATGGCCCTAGATGAGGGACAGGAAGAGGAGAGTGACCCTCTCCCCGACCTGCTCACTCAGAATCCTGACGATGGCTCGGTAGATGGTGTTGTCTTTTGTGGCAGCCTCTCCGGACATCAACAGAGCGACTGTAAACAGGTTCTTCAGTCGTTCAGACATATGTTTTCTCTAACACCCAGCCAGACCGATTGGTGCACCCATGAGGTTGACACTGGTGACAGCCTGCCTGTGAAGAGTAAAATCTACAGGCAGCCTGATCACGTTAGAGACTGCATCAAGAGTGAAGTGCAGAAAATGTTGGAGCTGGGAGTCATTGAACCCTCGGATAGCCCTTGGGCTAGTCCCGTAGTTCTAGTGCCGAAACCTCACACCCAGGGTGGTAAGAGAGAGATGAGGTTTTGCGTAGACTACAGGGGTCTCAATGCAGTCACTAAGACTGACGCCCACCCAATACCACGGGCAGACTAGCTTATCGATAGATTGGCTTCGGCCAACTACCTAAGTACGTTTGACCTGACAGCTGGGTATTGGCAAATCAGGTTAGCTGAGGACGCCAAGCCTAAAACCGCATTTTCAACCCCTGGTGGGCATTATCAGTTCGTGGTGATGCCCTTCGGTCTGAAAAATGCACCTGCCACCTTCCAACGGTTGGTGAATCAAGTCCTTACTGGGCTGGATGACTTCTGTGCGGCGTATCTTGACGATATCGCTGTCTTTAGCTCCACCTGGGAGGATCACCTGGTCCACCTGCGGAAGCCGTTAGAGGCACTGCAAGCAGCAGGTCTCACTATCAAGGCCACCAAGTGCCAGATAGGGCAGACACAGGTTGTATACCTGGGCCACCTTGTAGGTGGAGGCCAGGTTCAGCCACTGGAGAGCAAGATACAGTCAATCAGGGACTGGGCTCCTCCAACCACCCAGACTCAGGTTCGAGCTTTCTTGGGCCTGACTGGTTACTATAGGAAGTTTGTCAGGAACTATGGTTCCATTGTGACACCATTAAACGAACTGACAAGTAAGAAAATGCCAAAAAAGGTTCAGTGGACAGCGAGCTGTCAAAAAGCATTCGATGACCTAAAGCAGGCCATGTGCACGGCGCCTATCCTCAAGAGTCCGGACTACTCCAAACCATTCATTGTCCAAACAGATGCTTCTGAGTTGGGTGTGGGAGCTGTTCTTTCTCAACTGAATTTTGATGGTCAAGACCAGCCCATTGCTTTTATAAGCAGAAGGCTGACCCCTAGAGAGAAGAATTGGTCAGCTATTGAGAGGGAGGCCTTTGCTGTGGTTTGGGCCCTGAAGAAGCTGAGGCCATACTTGTTTGGCACTCACTTCAAGATTCAGACCGACCATAAGCCCCTCTTGTGGCTAAATCAGATGAAGGGTGAAAACCCCAAACTGCTTAGGTGGTCCATTTCCCTACAGGGGATGGACTTTACAGTGGAACATAGACCTGGTACTGATCATGGCAATGCCGATGGGCTCTCCAGATATTTCCACTTAGAACAAGAAGACTCACCTGGTCAAGGTTAGCTTATTGTTCCGACGTTTGGGGGGGGGGTCATGTAGGAGAGTAGGGTCTGCAATCCTATGATCACCCAGATTTTTTGCTTTTGTTTCACTGGTTTACGACTTTCTCTGGCTGTGGGCCCGCTAATCAGACCCACAGCCTGGCTGTTCTCTTTCTAAATTACGATATGTACCCTAGGTGCATTTACCAATTGGTACTGGGCCACCTTATCAGACCCCGTAACGCAGGGCATAGGTGTACCCAGGGCCGCCAGGGGCTGAAGCATGTATTATGCCACCCCTGGCTGGCCTCCTAAATTTGACACAACTGGCTGCACGACAGCTGGGGCGAAGACGTGTAACCACCCTTCGCTTTAGGTATAGTAGCTCTATATCTAACCATACAATGGACACCCGAGTTCCTATCAGTCACTCCTATGGCAGGCCTTAACAATCCTGAAGGCAGAGTGCGTGGACTCGTGTGAGCTAGGTTCAGGCCCGAGCCGAGCCCGGTTGCAGCTTGCGGAATCAAGACCCAATAGCTGTTCCATGATAACGCGTACCATATCGGTAACTCCGGTGTCGCGTTATCAAGGCATGTCGGGTAAGGTGTCATACGAATCGGGGTGCTGCCCTCTCACCAATTCTGGCGATGAGGTTAGCATCCCACCCTTCTAGAGGGACACGACATGTACGTAACTGTGAACCCCGGTTAAAGTTAACTGAAGCCTCAGCTCCACAAAATGGATGCTGCCACCACAGACACGAGTCTGACCTCCTGCTGCTGGGAGTCCTTCCAGCGAGGAGCACTTGGACAAAGGGTTTCCTGTCGAGGGCGCTGTTCGCACCGTCCCAGACAGGGTTTGTGTATTCTGGGTAGGTAGGGCTTTGGCGAGAAGG
Source organism: Lissotriton vulgaris (assembly GCF_964263255.1). NCBI lineage: Eukaryota > Metazoa > Chordata > Amphibia > Caudata > Salamandridae > Lissotriton > Lissotriton vulgaris. Next base: position 35,762 of record NW_028244509.1, read on the forward strand.
TGACTGCGGAGTGGCACCCCGGTGCTCACTACGCATCTGCCGGTTAGAACCAGTTCCAGGGGCGACAGCCCTGGCCTGGGGAAAGTCCGGCAGGGGAGAGGGGCGTAACTACCCCCCTTCCTGGTCCCACCCTTAGGGCAGGACCTAGTCATGTACCCACCCCTTTCTTTAGGATAAAGACCGGAGCGGGGACCCTTCAAAATTAGATCATCTTTGAATCAAGAATACTTTCTACGAAAGGACTTCGAGACTCTTCTCAAGATTTCTCCCTTGTGGCTAAGGAGTAGTCACCCTGCATCAGCGGGCACCATCTAAGAACTCTGCGGTTTGCTGTAAGTCCTTCCTCAAGGAATCCGACGGCCCAGCTCGACGAGAACCGGCTTCCCTGGCACCTCTGACCTCTACCCCCGTCATCAGCTCAGCTGTGATCTGTGGGTGCGACGAGACCTCGAGGGACCGGCCATCATCAGAACCTGCACGCTCTTAAAAACCAGCACGACCATCAAGGTAACTCTCTGGTGAGTGCTCTGGGGTCCGAGAAGCCCCGACCCTGAGCCGCTCTAGCACCGAAGTGCAGTCTCCCAGCATCTCCACGATCTGCGTGGGGCCCTTCTGCTCGCTGCTCAGCACGTTGTCTGGTCACTCGCCGCTGGCTTGTGCCCTTCTGTGACGACATCCGAGAATCATCACTGCTGGTCTGGTTGCTCCAGATTGGCCCTTGCTTCCATCCTTGCGAGAAGCACCCCGGACCCTCCTGGTCCACTCAAGACGCCATCTTAGGCCCACCACGTGGCCCTGAGATCTGCCAAGGCTTGTTGCCCCGTCCTGGGCCCAGCGACGCCGACAGCATCATCCTTCGTGGGACAGCTCGCACCTCCACCGTGGTCGCCGACAACGCCTCCTGGTCCGAGAGACTGCAGCGCCTAGCGTCGCCCACTCACCTGGTCGAGGTGACGGCCAACCGGTGCCTTCCTGGTACCCTCTGACTACTGGCTAGTAGTACGAACTTGGTCCCCTCTGCTTTCAGGTTTCACCAATCTCCGATCCAGGCTTGGATCTCTACGAACTATTCAGCACTGGTCGCCGGCCAGCAACTCCTTTTCTTCCGGCTCCTGGCTCGTCAGCGAAGACCCCGACGCCTGTAAGACTTGTGCAGCCGCAGCCCTCGTGGCTAGGTAACTCGGCATTTCGGTGCCTGCATAGCCTCCTTACTCTAGGGTCCTGAGTCCCTCGCTTCCGACTTGCCTTATCGGGTCCGCCCGAGACCTTAACCTTTCCGTGTCCCCGGACACTTGTTTTAATTGTGCACTTGAAGTATTTGCTAAAGAGATTTGGTTTGTGCTTAGTACCCTGTCCTCATAAAGAGTACAGGGTTGTTGTGATTCTTAATAAATATACTGTTTATTTTCATAACACTTGTGTGGTGTCCTTTCACTGGGTGTTCAAGGGGTACATGTGTGGTAAACAGCTGGCTTAACGCGCCCTCTCGAGTCTTTAGCCTTAGACTGCTCGTATCCACGCTACTAGGATAGCTGGTCTATAGGTTGACTTACAACCAAACACCATAAGGGTCGTTGGAACGATACATAGCGGTCGCTAGAATAGCGAACGTTGCATATCGGGCCAACTTCTCACATTGGTGAGCAGCGGTTGGGATTTGAGCTTGCTGTTGTTTTACCACACGTATCCTAAGAATATCTTGTTGAAAGATCGCACAAGTACTGTTAGTACATATAACTAAAGCTTAGAATACTCTGAGTTCTACTGAACCAGCTGTTGTAGCTCCTCAAGGCTTAGCACACCTTGGCTACAACTCTTAGCAAGGGTACAGTAGGTAAACACGTAGTGTAGGTAGGTGCATCACTTACACCACACTAGAAACAGTATGTCGGACAAAGGAGGAAACTCTGGGTCTCCCCTTGTGTCAGTTGACCCTCCACAGGTCATCCCTTCAGGATATACTGTGCTGAGCTTCAAGGAGTTAAGACGACTGTGTCACTCCAGGAAGATTCAGCAGGGGTCTAACCCCACAACGTCCTTTCTGATTGGTCTCTTGGAGACTTATGATGCCAGAAGAGCTGAGAAACTTCGTAGCGCTTCTAATCCAGAAGGAGACATGCCTCCCCTCGAGGGAACCCGGGACGATCCTGACCTCATCCACCTCGCAACTGAGAACGAAGATGTGGAGGAGGATGAGGATGAGGATCTCTCTGGGGATGAGGCAGATAAGGGACAGGTAGAAGTCGTCAGACTAAGCAGGTCCAACTTAAGCAAACATGATAGCGGTACTGGGGGACCCCTGGGGCCACTATCAGGTCAGCTTAACATTGGGAATGGACGAGCCAGATCTCTGTCAAGAGGCTCTGGCAGATCCCTTCAAACCAATGGCTCTCACAACTCGTCTCAGAGAGGGATGACGTCCCCTCAGAGGAGAGTGTACGAAGCTAAGGAAAGGGCAGCCAATCTAAGGATTGAAAGGGAAGAACTTGCCCTGGCCAAAGAGAGGCTTGCCTTTGCTAGAGAGCAACAGTTAAGTGGGGCAGTCCCCACTGGTGGCAGCAATGTACCTAGTAATAGGGAAAAGAGTTTCGATACGAAACACCTTGGTAAGATAGTGCCCCCCTTTAAACAAGGGGACGACATCCACAAATGGATTACTGCTTTGGAGAGGGCCTGCACTGTGCAGGGTGTTCCCCAGAGTCAGTGGGCAGCTATCTTGTGGCTCTCCTTTGAAGGAAAAGGAAGAGACAAGCTCCTCACCACAAGGGTGGAGGATGCTAACAATTACCAAATCTTGAAAAATACACTCGTTGAAGGGTTCGGCCTAACCACTGAGCAGTACAGGGTGCTGTTCAGGGATACCCAGAAAACGCAGTCTCAAGATTGGTCTGATTTTGTCGATTGTGCCACTAAGGCTTTTGAGGGCTGGTTGCTGGGCAGTAAGGTTACTGATTATCAAGGATTGTATAATTTGATGATGAGAGAACAAATTTTAAACAATTGTCAGAACCAGTTGTTGCATCAGCATCTTGTCGACTCGGATCTGACCTCTCCCCAAGAATTGGGAAAGAAGGCAGACAGATGGGTTCGTACAAGAGTTAAACAGAACCAGGGCCAGAATCAAGGTGGTCAGAAGAAAGCAGACCAGAAAGGTAAAGATTCTAAAGGGGAACAAAGTGACCAGAAGTCTTCGACAGGTCCCCAACAACCCAAAGAGGGTGGGGGTCAGGCTCCCCAAAAGAAGAAAGAAGGCCAATCCAAAAGATGGTGCCAGTACTGTAAAAGTAAGTCTCACTGGTTTAGTGAGTGCACCAAGAAAGGAGGAGGGCAGACTCCTGCCACTGCAGCCCCTAAGGCACCTGTGCCCCTAGTACAGCCAGCAGTGGTAGTGCGCCTCCCAAGGGTTTAGTAGGGTTAACCCTGGGTTCTGAGGGGCGTGACAACTTAGTTGGCACACTCACTCAGGCTGTCCTTGTCAGTACAGGGGACGCGGACGTATCCCCTGACGTAAGCCCCAATACTTTGGGCAAATACCGACAGACGCCTTTCATAAATGGAAAGATGGCTCAGGCCTATAGGGACACTTGTGCCAGCGTCACCATGGTGACGCCTAACTTTGTGGACCCTGGACAGATCATGCCAGGTACAGAATTCCTGGTGACCAATGCAAGCAATGTCACTACCAATCACAGTATGGCAATTGTAGCTTTCTCCTGGGGAGGGGTAACTGGCCAAAAGAAGGTTGTAGTTAGTCCAGACCTCCCAGTGGATTGTTTGTTGGGCAATGATTTGGAGTCGTCACAATGGTCAGAAGTGGAGCACCGGACTCACATGGAAATGTTAGGATTGCCAGCACATGTGTTCGCTGTGACTAGGTCACAGGTCAGGAAATGCCCCACTGAGCAGGTGCTGGATCCTGGAACAACGGACCAGACACCTCCCAAGAAAAAGAGCAGTAGGGTTAAGGCTGCGCCTTCCCCCTTGCCCCAGGTCGAGGATCAAGTCTCAGAGGAGGCTGACCTACAGGAATTGCGGGAAACTGAGCCTAGGGAATTCGAACTTGATCAAGTTGAATTCTTGGGTTCAGGGGGACCCTCAAGGGAAGACCTGGGGAAGGACCAGTTAGACTGCCCTTCTCTTGAACCCCTCAGACAGCAGGCTGCTGCTGAGGCTGCTGGGAACGCCACAGGTACCCACAAGGTATACTGAGAAGATGGACTCCTGTACACTGAGTCAAGAGACCCCAAGCCTGGCATGACCAGGAGGCTGGTTGTACCCTTGTCTCAGCGTGGTTTCCTACTTACCTTGGCCCACGAGATTCCCTTAGCAGGTCACTTAGGCCAGACGAAAACGTGGGACAGGCTTGTCTCACACTTTCACTGGCCTCACATGAACGAAGATACCAAGGAGTTTTGCCGCTCCTGTGTCACTTGCCAAGCCAGTGGTAAGACAGGTGGCACGACAAAGGCCCCCCTTATACCAATGCCTGTGGTGGGGGTACCCTTTGAACGGGTGGGGATCGACATCGTCGGTCCCATGGAACCACCTACAGCGTCAGGGCACAAGTTTATACTGGTGGTAGTGGATCATGCCACCAGGTATCCTGAAGCTATTCCCCTTAGGACCACTACAGCACCTGTTGTGGCAAGAGCCCTAGTTGGAGTGTTCTCCAGAGTGGGCTTCCCTAAGGAGGTCGTCTCCGACAGAGGTGCAAACTTTATGTCGAGCTACTTAACTGCTATGTGGAAGGAATGTGGTGTTAACTACAAATTCACTACACCCTATCATCCACAATGCAATGGGCTTGTTGAGAGATTCAACAGGACCCTAAAAGGGATGATTCATGGACTACCGGAAAAGCTTCGGCGTAGATGGGACGTCCTGATCCCCTGCCTCTTGTTCGCCTACAGAGAAGTCCCACAGAAGGGGGTTGGCTACAGCCCTTTTGAACTTTTGTACGGGCATCCTGTAAGGGGACCCCTGTGTTTGGTGAAGGAAGGATGGGAGAGACCTCTCAAAAAGCCTGCAGCCAACATAGTGGACTATGTGCTTGGCCTCCGCTCGCGGATGGCTGAATACATGGAAAAGGCATCTGAAAACCTTAAGGCCAGCCAAGAACTCCAAAAAGCTTGGCATGACCAAAAGGCTGTCTTGACTGTTTACCAGCCCGGACAGAAGGTGTGGGTGTTGGAGCCAGTGGCCCCAGCAGCACTCAAGGACAAATGGTCCGGGCCCTACACCATCCTGGAGAAAAAGGGAGAGGTCACCTACCTGGTCGACCTGGGAACTCCCCGGAGCCCCCACAGGGTGCTTCATGTCAACAGGCTAAAAGCATATGTCGACAGGAAGGACATGAGTTTGCTCATGGCCCTAGATGAGGGACAGGAAGAGGAGAGTGACCCTCTCCCCGACCTGCTCACTCAGAATCCTGACGATGGCTCGGTAGATGGTGTTGTCTTTTGTGGCAGCCTCTCCGGACATCAACAGAGCGACTGTAAACAGGTTCTTCAGTCGTTCAGACATATGTTTTCTCTAACACCCAGCCAGACCGATTGGTGCACCCATGAGGTTGACACTGGTGACAGCCTGCCCGTGAAGAGTAAAATCTACAGGCAGCCTGATCACGTTAGAGACTGCATCAAGAGTGAAGTGCAGAAAATGTTGGAGCTGGGAGTCATTGAACCCTCGGATAGCCCTTGGGCTAGTCCCGTAGTTCTAGTGCCGAAACCTCACACCCAGGGTGGTAAGAGAGAGATGAGGTTTTGCGTAGACTACAGGGGTCTCAATGCAGTCACTAAGACTGACGCCCACCCAATACCACGGGCAGACGAGCTTATCGATAGATTGGCTTCGGCCAACTACCTAAGTACGTTTGACCTGACAGCTGGGTATTGGCAAATCAGGTTAGCTGAGGACGCCAAGCCTAAAACCGCATTTTCAACCCCTGGTGGGCATTATCAGTTCGTGGTGATGCCCTTCGGTCTGAAAAATGCACCTGCCACCTTCCAACGGTTGGTGAATCAAGTCCTTACTGGGCTGGATGACTTCTGTGCGGCGTATCTTGACGATATCGCTGTCTTTAGCTCCACCTGGGAGGATCACCTGGTCCACCTGCGGAAGCCGTTAGAGGCACTGCAAGCAGCAGGTCTCACTATCAAGGCCACCAAGTGCCAGATAGGGCAGACACAGGTTGTATACCTGGGCCACCTTGTAGGTGGAGGCCAGGTTCAGCCACTGGAGAGCAAGATACAGTCAATCAGGGACTGGGCTCCTCCAACCACCCAGACTCAGGTTCGAGCTTTCTTGGGCCTGACTGGTTACTATAGGAAGTTTGTCAGGAACTATGGTTCCATTGTGACACCATTAAACGAACTGACAAGTAAGAAAATGCCAAAAAAGGTTCAGTGGACAGCGAGCTGTCAAAAAGCATTCGATGACCTAAAGCAGGCCATGTGCACGGCGCCTATCCTCAAGAGTCCGGACTACTCCAAACCATTCATTGTCCAAACAGATGCTTCTGAGTTGGGTGTGGGAGCTGTTCTTTCTCAACTGAATTTTGATGGTCAAGACCAGCCCATTGCTTTTATAAGCAGAAGGCTGACCCCTAGAGAGAAGAATTGGTCAGCTATTGAGAGGGAGGCCTTTGCTGTGGTTTGGGCCCTGAAGAAGCTGAGGCCATACTTGTTTGGCACTCACTTCAAGATTCAGACCGACCATAAGCCCCTCTTGTGGCTAAATCAGATGAAGGGTGAAAACCCCAAACTGCTTAGGTGGTCCATTTCCCTACAGGGGATGGACTTTACAGTGGAACATAGACCTGGTACTGATCATGGCAATGCCGATGGGCTCTCCAGATATTTCCACTTAGAACAAGAAGACTCACCTGGTCAAGGTTAGCTTATTGTTCCGACGTTTGGGGGGGGGGTCATGTAGGAGAGTAGGGTCTGCAATCCTATGATCACCCAGATTTTTTGCTTTTGTTTCACTGGTTTACGACTTTCTCTGGCTGTGGGCCCGCTAATCAGACCCACAGCCTGGCTGTTCTCTTTCTAAATTACGATATGTACCCTAGGTGCATTTACCAATTGGTACTGGGCCACCTTATCAGACCCCGTAACGCAGGGCATAGGTGTACCCAGGGCCGCCAGGGGCTGAAGCATGTATTATGCCACCCCTGGCTGGCCTCCTAAATTTGACACAACTGGCTGCACGACAGCTGGGGCGAAGACGTGTAACCACCCTTCGCTTTAGGTATAGTAGCTCTATATCTAACCATACAATGGACACCCGAGTTCCTATCAGTCACTCCTATGGCAGGCCTTAACAATCCTGAAGGCAGAGTGCGTGGACTCGTGTGAGCTAGGTTCAGGCCCGAGCCGAGCCCGGTTGCAGCTTGCGGAATCAAGACCCAATAGCTGTTCCATGATAACGCGTACCATATCGGTAACTCCGGTGTCTCGTTATCAAGGCATGTCGGGTAAGGTGTCATACGAATCGGGGTGCTGCCCTCTCACCAATTCTGGCGATGAGGTTAGCATCCCACCCTTCTAGAGGGACACGACATGTACGTAACTGTGAACCCCGGTTAAAGTTAACTGAAGCCTCAGCTCCACAAAATGGATGCTGCCACCACAGACACGAGTCTGACCTCCTGCTGCTGGGAGTCCTTCCAGCGAGGAGCACTTGGACAAAGGGTTTCCTGTCGAGGGCGCTGTTCGCACCGTCCCAGACAGGGTTTGTGTATTCTGGGTAGGTAGGGCTTTGGCGAGAAGGTGACTGCGGAGTGGCACCCCGGTGCTCACTACGCATCTGCCGGTTAGAACCAGTTCCAGGGGCGACAGCCCTGGCCTGGGGAAAGTCCGGCAGGGGAGAGGGGCGTAACTACCCCCCTTCCTGGTCCCACCCTTAGGGCAGGACCTAGTCATGTACCCACCCCTTTCTTTAGGATAAAGACCGGAGCGGGGACCCTTCAAAATTAGATCATCTTTGAATCAAGAATACTTTCTACGAAAGGACTTCGAGACTCTTCTCAAGATTTCTCCCTTGTGGCTAAGGAGTAGTCACCCTGCATCAGCGGGCACCATCTAAGAACTCTGCGGTTTGCTGTAAGTCCTTCCTCAAGGAATCCGACGGCCCAGCTCGACGAGAACCGGCTTCCCTGGCACCTCTGACCTCTACCCCCGTCATCAGCTCAGCTGTGATCTGTGGGTGCGACGAGACCTCGAGGGACCGGCCATCATCAGAACCTGCACGCTCTTAAAAACCAGCACGACCATCAAGGTAACTCTCTGGTGAGTGCTCTGGGGTCCGAGAAGCCCCGACCCTGAGCCGCTCTAGCACCGAAGTGCAGTCTCCCAGCATCTCCACGATCTGCGTGGGGCCCTTCTGCTCGCTGCTCAGCACGTTGTCTGGTCACTCGCCGCTGGCTTGTGCCCTTCTGTGACGACATCCGAGAATCATCACTGCTGGTCTGGTTGCTCCAGATTGGCCCTTGCTTCCATCCTTGCGAGAAGCACCCCGGACCCTCCTGGTCCACTCAAGACGCCATCTTAGGCCCACCACGTGGCCCTGAGATCTGCCAAGGCTTGTTGCCCCGTCCTGGGCCCAGCGACGCCGACAGCATCATCCTTCGTGGGACAGCTCGCACCTCCACCGTGGTCGCCGACAACGCCTCCTGGTCCGAGAGACTGCAGCGCCTAGCGTCGCCCACTCACCTGGTCGAGGTGACGGCCAACCGGTGCCTTCCTGGTACCCTCTGACTACTGGCTAGTAGTACGAACTTGGTCCCCTCTGCTTTCAGGTTTCACCAATCTCCGATCCAGGCTTGGATCTCTACGAACTATTCAGCACTGGTCGCCGGCCAGCAACTCCTTTTCTTCCGGCTCCTGGCTCGTCAGCGAAGACCCCGACGCCTGTAAGACTTGTGCAGCCGCAGCCCTCGTGGCTAGGTAACTCGGCATTTCGGTGCCTGCATAGCCTCCTTACTCTAGGGTCCTGAGTCCCTCGCTTCCGACTTGCCTTATCGGGTCCGCCCGAGACCTTAACCTTTCCGTGTCCCCGGACACTTGTTTTAATTGTGCACTTGAAGTATTTGCTAAAGAGATTTGGTTTGTGCTTAGTACCCTGTCCTCATAAAGAGTACAGGGTTGTTGTGATTCTTAATAAATATACTGTTTATTTTCATAACACTTGTGTGGTGTCCTTTCACTGGGTGTTCAAGGGGTACATGTGTGGTAAACAGCTGGCTTAACGCGCCCTCTCGAGTCTTTAGCCTTAGACTGCTCGTATCCACGCTACTAGGATAGCTGGTCTATAGGTTGACTTACAACCAAACACCATAAGGGTCGTTGGAACGATACATAGCGGTCGCTAGAATAGCGAACGTTGCATATCGGGCCAACTTCTCACACTGGCATCCGACAGGGATGTGTTTTGGCCCCGTTGCTTTTCTCGCTCTTTATTAATTCAGTTGAGCAGGATTTAAAGAAAATCCAAGCTGATGCCCCACAAGCAGGAGGTCTTCCTATACCGGTATTACTCTATGCCGACGATACTGTTTTACTTTCTAGGACTCCAATAGGCCTTCAAAAATTGATGAACTGTTTTTACGATTTTATCCAGGGGAAGAAACTTAAAATTAATAATTCTAAAACTTTTGTTTTGGTGTGTGGCAAAAAGGTAAAACATCTTAAACCCTTTTATTTCAAGGAAAACCGTATTGAGGTTGTCGACAATTTCTGTTATCTGGGCGTTACTTTTAATAACAGAGGTTCCTGGGTCCCAGAGCAAACTAATGTTAAAGCAAGAATGGGGAAAGCCTCCCTAGGCGTCTTCCGCTTTGCCTCAAAAGTAGGAAGTCGCCGTATCATAGATATGTTGAATATATATAAACATAGATGTACATCGGTAGCATTGTACGGTTCCGGGGTTTGGGGACATTGTAATGTAAGGGCCCTGCAAATTACGGAAAATATGTTCCTCAAACGATTGCTCTGTCTCCCACCCTCGGCATCCACTGTCCTAACACACATAGAATTAGGTCTGGACTATTTAGCTGACCTAATTGGACTGAGACCACTATTGGTTTGGAAATCCATTTTTACCAAGACTGAAACTGCCTTTACTAAAGACATCATCATGGACTGTCTACTTTTAGAAAAAGTCTCCAACATTCCTTGGTTAAAATATGTGATTTCAACCGTTAAGGACCTGTTTGATATGGACATGAGTAAAGATCCCGTATGTATTAATTCTCTGTCCAAACAGGAGGTTAAAAGTGAATTCTTGCGGGTCAAAACCGATTTGCGGAAAACTGTGGCAAAAGAGTATTCTACTCATGTTTTTTATTATTCTCTTAAAGACGATGTTTCTGGTATACCTATGTACCTTAATGCTATTAGTAGACGGTCCCATCAATTTGTACTTTCAAGACTGAGACTAGGCATCGTACATAATTTGGTGGCATTTCCTACAATGAAACGCCATTCTGTTACCCCTTGTCCGTGTGACGGATTAACTAAACAAAGCACACTGCACTTTCTCCTACTCTGCCCTTTGTACAAAGCTCAGCGTATTTTTTATCTTAAACCTATGTTTTTGAAATATTCTACGTTTACCACAGGAAATGCTATGAAGTTTTTATTTTCACTTGCGAGCCCGGATTTATGTTTCTTTACTGCAACTTTTATTTTAAAATCAATCACAGTAAGACAAAGTATGGTTTTCCCCTAAATTATGTACAATAATTTTTACATTTTATGCTAAACTTTTAGCCCAACCGCATGATAAGTACCTCCCCTGGTGTTGTAACTTCATATGTGTAACGTTTTATTTTATTCTGTACACTTTTATGATGTTTTAAAACAATCGAATAAAGTTTATGAAACGAAACGAAACCTACGAGCTTCTGCTGCTAGTAAAGCCTTTTCCTTCACTGCATTGTCCTCCTCTTTACCAGCAGTAGTAGGTTTCGATGTTACCACAACCTTTGCTTCTGTTGCTTTTGTTTCATTTTCATGTCCCACTATATATGATACAGTAACTACTAAAACTATAAGAAAAATTACTCCCGCTAAAAGTGTACCTATTATGCATTTCGCTTTGCGGTTCGAGTTGCCGGCCTCCATGTTCTCTAGACAGTGTAGCCTTTAGTCTCTTTTCCAATGTAAAGTCTTTTCTCTTTATTTCTTCAACAGTCTCTTTTTGTTCATTCAGTCTTTCTTGAACTACACCTCAGGAAGCTGGCAATCTCTTTCGACATCAGTCCTTTGAACCACAACAACAGACAACCCTAGCCCTTCTCCGTCAACTAAATGGAAAGGTCCCTAAATTTTTTCTTCTTCCACTTGGCGCTAGGTTATCTTCTCAATCTTGCTTATTTACAAAAAGTCTTTAGGTGTCTACGATCACCCGCAGCTCTAATCACGTATTCTAACAGTTCTAGGCGAAGAATGGTCTCTTCGAGTACTGATACTGTTGTGCCAAAAGTCGGAAATTCTACTCTGTTTAAAACCAGTTCTCTTATTCTGCTCAGGTAAGGAGGATTGGGAATAGTGAGTGTCAGCAACCCTTCAGCTTCGACTCCAGGCACCAACAACGCCACTTCCAGCTTTATGATGGGATCAGTGCTGGTCACTGTCACTTCCCTCACCCTCCCGGATCTCTGTGCACAAGACATCTGCTGCCAGGTAGGTCCACTCAGGAGTGGCGTATCTTCTGCAGGGCACGCGCACCCTCCTTGATCTCCTTGGACCCTCCGCTTCTGGATTCTGTGCACCTTCGTCCAGGTCTGAGTCTTCGGATATAGGAGCAAGGGTTCTCTCTGGAGTTGACTTCAAGCTCGGCCTCTTCCTTCTTTCAGGCCAACTGGTCTCTCCACGCCTTGTTCTCCTGCTTCTTGTCCTCACACTCGACTCTTGGTCACTTGCAGCTTGATCAGGGTCTGATTCGTACTCACAGCTACTTTCTCCTTCTGTGGCAATGTCAGTTTCACTGCCGTCCTGTCCTTCTTCCACTGGATCTGACACGCTCCCAGCTTCCTCCGACACCCCCACAGCTTGGCTGGTCCCCTCTATCGATTCTTCGTCCACAGTTGGATTTTCATCCGAGAGAGGAGCTGTTTCTTCCAGGGGTGCTGGAACTCTCTGCGTGTGGGAGGCGTGAATCCAGTTGGGCAGCCCTCCGACTTTAACAGCAGTATTCGTTGTTAATATGATCTGGTAGGGTTCTCGCCAACGCACATCTAAGCAATTCTTTCTGACGTGCTTCTTCACCACGACCCAATCACCAGGGCACAGGTCGTGGCACAAGTCTTGGGACGATGGGATTTCAGCAGCCTGCACCTGAAGAGACACAGAATGAATGGCATCAGAAAGTCCCTTGCAATAATCCAGGATCAGATCATCTGTGATATTCAACAAAGCTGCAGTTGGAACTGATGGCAGTCTCATTGCCCTCCCCATTAAAACTTCATGTGGAGAGAGACCTGTTCTCCTGTCTGGTGTGCTACGTATGCTCATGAGTACTAATGGCAGTGCATCAGGCCAGCTTAAAGATGTCGAACACACTTTGGCAATTCGGGACTTTATCGTCCCATTGATCTGCTCCACAATTCCTGAAGCTTCTGGTCGATAGCTACAGTGCAGCTTCTGATCAATATTCAATGCTGAGCAGAGCATCTTCACAATTTCGCTGTTGAAATGTGTTCCCCTATCTGATTCCAAAGAGGCCGGCACCCCGAACCGCGGTATTAACTCCCTAAGCAACAACTTTGCTACTGTGAGTGTGTCACACCTGCATGTAGGGTAAGCCTCGACCCATCTGGAAAATATGCAGACAACCACCAGAACGTATCTGAGGCGGTTGCATTTTGGCATCTCAATAAAGTCTAGTTGCATCCGGTTAAAAGGGCCACCAGACCTCCCAATGTGACTCAATGTAACTGGTGTCCTTTTCCCTATGTTCAATTGCTGAGAGGTGACACATCGTTGGCACACTGCCTCTGCGGCTACTCTAAACTTGGGGTTATACCACGTTTGCCTGAATACCCGCAGCATAGCATCTCTGCCTAGATGTACCGGACCATGTATCTGTCTTGCCATTGGACTCACTAACTCATTTGGTAACACTGCCCTTCCATCTGCTGAAACCCAAAAATCCATTTCACTTTTTACACAACCTGCAGTTTCCCATGTCTTTTTCTCAAAGTCTGTTGCGTTTTCTTGTATGCCTTTTAAATCATCCCAGGTATCTACAGTTTCTAACATCATAGTTAGTTCTGTCTTTTCCTGTGTCCAACCCACTTCCACTTCTGTGAAAGAGTATCCCTGCTCTGCACAGTAGCGTGCAACCTCATCTGCATACCTATTTCCCTGAGATACAAAATCTGTGTTTTTAGTATGAGCTACACATTTAACAACGGCAATAGCTGCCGGACCTTGCAATGCTTCTAACAACAACCGTACAAATTCCCCATTTGGAATAGGTGAACCTGAAGAAGTCATGTAACCTCTTTGAGACCACAATTGCCCATAGTCATGAACTACCCCGAAACCATATTGGCTGTCGGTGTAAATGGTGACTCGAATTTTGCTGCCTGCTATACAGGCGCGGGTTAATGCAATGATTTCAGCTACCTGAGCGGAGTGTACTCCTTCCAGGCAAGCGGCTTCCACAACTCCAGTGATAGTGCAAACAGCATAAGCTGCTCTCAACTGACCAATATTGTCTCTTACACATGAGCCATCAACAAAGAAAATTTCATCAGGGTCAGTCAACGGCTCATCTACAATATCTGGTCTTGGTTTGGTGCATAGTTCAGTCACATCAAGGCAATCGTGAACTTCACATTCTTCATCTTCTATATCATTTGGGAGCGGCATCAAAGTAGCAGGATTCAAAACAGAGCATCTCTTAAGGGTCACGTTCTCTGCAGCAAGAATAACTTGCTCGTAGCGCGTGAGCCTGTTATTTGTCAAATTCTGTGTCTTGGTCCTGGTCATTAACAGTTCCACAGAATGAGGTACATACACCACTAACTGGTGTCCCATTACAATGCTCTTGCACCTCTCAATGCTGACACCCGTTGCAGCAACGGATTTGAGACATCCGGGCCACGCTGCGGCTACCGGATCTAGAGTAGCCAAGAAGTATGCAACTGGTCTACGGGCACTTCCATGAATTTGGGCTAGAACCGACAAAGCACAACCTTCTCTTTCACAGCAGTAAAGTAAGAATGGTTTTTCGTAATCCGGCATTCCCAGAGCAGGAGCACGACACAAGTCCTCTCTCAGCTGCAAGAATGCCATCAAACAGTCCTTGTCCCATGGTACCGGATCGCTCACCTCCTTGTGCGTCAGTTTTTGTAAGGGCTTTGCTTTCAGGGAAAAGTTAGCTATCCACTGTCGGCAATAGCCAACCATTCCTAGAAACATCCTGACCTCTCTTTGTGTCGTGGGCGAATTCATCTTCATGATCGCCTCTATCCTGTCTGGTAACACCTTCCGTTTCCCTTTTTCAATTCTGTGACCCAAATACTGTACTTCTGTCAGACAGTACTGTAATTTGCTCGGAGACACCTTGTGTCCATTCTCAGCTAGATGGTTCAGCAAGGTGATGGTGTCTATTTTACAAGCTTCCTCTGTTTCTGACGCAACAAGTAGGTCGTCTATGTACTGGACTAGAACCGAGTTCTGTGGCAGTACTAGACTTTCAAGATTCTTTTTCAGCAGCTGGTTACAAATCGACGGGCTTTCTGTATACCCCTGAGGGATACGACACCATGTTAATACGCGATTTTCCAGCTTAAATGCGAAAAGAAATTGGCTCTCTTCATCTAATGGGATTGAAAAGAAGGCCTGGCAAAGGTCTATCACTGTGAACCACTCAGCTTGGAATGGTATCTGAAACAATATCACTGATGGATTCGGTACCAATGGACAACATGAAACAACTATGTTATTAATCTTTCGGAGGTCCTGCACTATTCTGAATTTCCCACTAGGTTTCTGCAAACCCATAATTGGGGAGTTACATGGACTACCCACGATTTCTTTCAGTATTCCCTGTTTAATCATGGAGTCGATCACGGGCTTTATTCCTGCAATCGTCTCCGGAGTCAATTTGTATTGAGGCGTTATTGGATATTCAACATTTGGTTTTATCATGATTTTCACTGGCTCCACTCCTTTGATCAGTCCTATCTCTTCCCCAGTGAAATCCCACACTTCAGATGACACCGTGTCTCTTAAGTCCCAAGGGAGCTCTTCCACCGTCAAGGTAGGATACAGTTCTATGCATACTTTTGAATTTGCAACCTTAAAGGTGGCATCATCGTCGTTAGTCTGTACCTCTACTCCCTGAGGCGTGCAGTATATTGTGCAATTTAATTTACACAGCAAGTCTCTTCCTAACAGACACACAGGGCTAGAATCACATACTACAAACTGATGTTCATCGCTGTATTTTCCTATTCGCACTAGTACTGGTTCCGTCAAAGGACTAGTCATTCTTCTATTTGCGACTCCTACCACTTGAATAGTTTCCCCTGACATTGGCAGGTCCGGAACCACTGCTGATCTCAGAGTGGATCGAGTGGCCCCCGTGTCCACCAAGAAGGTCGTAGTACACCCTGCTACTTCTGCCTCTACATACGGTCCCCTTTGGCCCACTTCTAGAACTGCCCCGAGGGTACAGTCCTCCGTTCTACTCACACGATGTCCAGTCAACGGATCAACATAGTAACACTCCGCTCCTCCTACAAAAAGTGGCATCTGTCTATAGGTCTTTCCCCCTGTCGCTATTCTGGGTGGTTGAGGGAACTGGGCTCGAGGAGCTGAGGTCCCCCCTTTGACCACCTTACCCTTGGGCAATGTCGTGCCTTTTACTGGGCTGCTCTGAGCTTCCTCCTCCTCTATTTCCATTTCTCCATTTTCAGGGTTATAGGGACACTCGTGTTTCCAATGTCCCACCTGGTGACACTGGTGACACTTTGTCGTCTTTTTCAAGGTAGCCAGGTCTACTCTGGTCTCGGATTTTCCTCATTGTCCCTATTCTGATTGTTCGATCTCCTTCCCATGGTCCCTGTTCCCTGTTGCTGTTGTCCACCCTTTCCAGCTGACTGCATCTGAACCAACAACAGCTTTTCCTTAAGTTTTTTTGCTTTAGAATCAATTTGCATCACTACAATACCTTGCATACCTCAAAATTTCATCTAATGGTTTGTTCTGCCAACAAATTAAAAGTTGCTGAATCATCAAGCAAATATCAGAACTCAATCCCAAAACGAATTTTGACACAAACTGTCCTATGTCTTTGGGATCCATTACATCCAGTCCACTGTATTGTTTGAACGTTTTCAGCAGTCTCTCATAATATTCATGGACTGTCTCCTTGGGTTCCTGCCTAGTTCGATCTATTTTCACCCAATCTATGTCCTGCGGTGGCACCTTATCTTTCAGCCATGTCATTACCCTTTCATATTTCTCCATGACTCTTTCAGACGGTCCATTAGTCTGAGCATCCCTCTCTGGTTCAGATGTGGGCCATTCTACGCTAACCTTGCATGCTGTCCATAAGTCTCCTGGAACTATGATATCAAATAGGGTGTTGAAATCAATCCACAGTACTTTAGAAATTTTTACAAACCGCTCTACCTGCTTATACCACTCCACGGGGTTTTCTCTCAGTTTAGGAAAGGAATTGGTAAATGCAGCTAAATCTCCCCTACTCCATGGCACATGCACATAGCTCCCATTCGCTATTTCTCGCAAAGGGTATGCTTCCATCCTCTGTAGTCCTCCCTCCGGGGACATCACAATCGTGCTCCGCCTGACAGTCCCTTTCTTGGACCACCTTTCTTCCCACTTGTCCAGATCTCTCCATGTCCTTATTCCTGTGATCAGTTCTCTTATGTGTGTTTTCAATCCAATTGTTCTCCTCTCTGCGAGGTCCTGATCTGAATAATGCAGCCTATGGTTACCCTGTATTGCCTTTGTTCTCGACAAGTCTACCATGTACTTGTCTGCCAATTCAGATAATTTTTCATGTACTGCTCTTGCTTTCCGAGTGATATCCTTTGCTATGAACAGTACCTCATCTTGCTCGTACATGTCAATCCTCTCTAAAGGCAACGTGCCATCTATTATCTCATCCAAGTCAGATTTTAAACTGGTCACATCTAGCCTTCTGGCTTTTATCTCAGCTGTCAATGAGTGATTTTTAGAGGGTCCATTGGCATCTCTCCCATCCCAGCTCCGAGCCCTACGCCTGGGCTCAGGCGAGTTATGGGGAGTCCTCCCATGTTCCCATCTTTCGAGGTCCCATGCAGTTCCATCCCCTCTTGGCATGTGATGAAATGATACTCTATTTCCCACAGTCTCACTCTGTCTATTCTGCTCGGTCTCCCTAAATGCATGATAAGACCTTCCATTGTTTCCTCTGCCTTCGCAGTTCCCTTGCTGTCTAGTATCGCTCAACACATGGTAAGACCCTTCACAACTCCCCATGTTCCCGCGATCCCAGTGTTGTCTACTATCGCCAGGTGCATGGTGAGTGCACTTAAAACTGTCTCTGTACTCCTGTGTCCTCCGGTCTCCTTCGCTGTGAATGAGACAAGACACCCTTCCACACTCTGCACTTCTATCCTCTTGCTCCTGTCCATTTCCATTAAGGGAATGACGTATAGCCCCTCTATTCTCCTGACTTTTGCCGTCGCACTCCTGACCGCTTTCACTAGCCCCGCAGTGAGACAAAGTTCCATCACCTCGACTTCCCCACTCGGCTTCCGTTCCTGACTTATTACTCTGGGTTCCCGTTTTAGCATCCCACTCTCTCAAGTCAGCCCTCAATTCCTTAAAGGACTTCGGCCGTGGTCCCCTAAGATCCATCGGTCCTCTCGGACCCCCCTGATCTATGATGGGATCCACTGCTTGATTAAATGGGGTGCTCCAATCTCTTGGTCCTGGCAACTGCCTTCGAGAATTAATCATATTGTTTCTGTTTTCCATTTCTGATCTCTCCCTGTCTAGCCGTACCTGTTCCTCCTCTCGTGCTTTCTCTGGGTCATAAATCGATACTATAGGACCTATGGTAACAGGTACTTGGAGAGCGTCTGGCAATTGATAGGACTTGGCACGCTCCATTTCTGGCACCTTTTGTACCACAAACCTTCCGACTACTCTCTGTACTGGGCTCGGCTGAGGTGTTTCCTCCCCTTTGGCGTATTCTCTATCCTCTATAGGAGGTGGTCTATACTCTCCTGTACCAGCCCCATCCCCCCTTTGGAGCTCAGCACCTTCCATCCCTCTATTGTACGGAGGCGGTCTGTCTATCAACAACCTATTTATCAGACTGTCCTTTGTCTCGCTCTCATCATCCTCCTCTGGTGGTCTCTTGTCTCCTGCAACTTCTATCACTGGATACAATTTATCTACTTCAATAGTCTGCACTCTCCACTTTTTAGCTTCCTCATCCCATTTGGCATCCTGAACTGCTCTTACCGATCGTCTCACTCTTTCTTGACGCCTGTTCTGGTTCCTGTCGTGCGCCGCCCTAATCCACGCATTAAGGGCTTCAAACTGTGTTGGTCTGGGCAGAGGTCTCGTTGAGGTCATAACTGCTTTTAACTGGTGCAATACTTCTAATCTAAACGTTCCGTATTTCGGAAACGTCAGTTCCTCGTTCCCCTCTGTAATCTTACTCCACTCAGAAATCCACAGTATAGTATGCAACCCAACATTCATGGCCATATAATGAGCTGGTGTACCCTCTGGCGGGGCCTCTTCCCCGTCAAAAGATTCTCTCTTTTCTCTCTTAAAGATCGCTCTCAAGCTTTTAAAACACTTCATGATCAAATCTACCAGTTTCCTTAATTCCCTGCTCTTGTTTACTTCCTGATGACAATCCGCCAATCCCAGCGCGGTTCTTGCTAACTGGCCTATCACAGCGCGGCTCTTGACAACCGGCCTATCCCAGCGCTGTTCGACACCAACCGGCCTATCACAGCGCGCCTCTCTCTGACGTCACTCGTCTCTCTTTCGCAGCAGTTCCCCTCCTTTCTCAGCTGGTATCCCGGTCATGCATGCGTCCCATTCATACTCTGAAAAATGATTACTTCCGACCAAGCGATCACTTTTCTTGACTGTACGCCCACAGTCTAACTGTAATTGTCACCTCAACTGACGAAATGTCTTTCCGTAAACGTCCAGACGATCGCCTTAACTGATAGGTTACTTACACACAGTAACTTCCGACCAGCGTCCGTTACTTATACACTCACTCTTGCATTCCTCCTATCACGGTCCTGCGGGCGATCAATGGTACCTCATGACCCCCTTCACAACGGTTGACAATTACTCTGGATGTCCGATACACCCAAACCACTTAAGCTCTTTTCTGAACTTAAGATTTTCACCAGGTTGCGCGCGCGCACAACCCTGCCTCAATCACACTACAGGCATTCAACTCCGCATGACATTACAACACAAATACAACATGAAACACCGCAATCTGACAACGCATGACCTTTATCATACTCACTCTCGACCGACTCTGCTGCTTTTGTCTCGCACCGTCAGCACCTTCTTCGGCGGGTGATTCTTCTGCTGGTCATCTCTCGATCTCTAGGGGCCTCGGGGTAATCTTAACCTAGTCTAGGTCACCTTCCTCTAGAAGGCAACCATCCTAATCTGCTACCAACTGGGAAGGCGGGATTTTTGATCTCGCATTTGATTACTCTAGATCTAAATCCCCACTTAGGTCGACTGAATCTTTGTTGCCTGTCATAGAGTAAAAAGCAATCCACTACCAGGTTAAGCAATCCCAAAAATTGGCACGACTCTGAAGAACCACTTACCACGAATACGTTTTAAAGTTTTATTATAAAGCCAAAGATAATTGAAGATACAAGCATCTCAATATAAGGTTCAAAAGGTATACTGGCACCAACACAAACATGAATTCTCTGAATGATCTTAGACGACAGAAAAATACCACTAAAGCCAATTCAAATATAAGCAGGTTTGCAAGAATAGACACAAGATGTAACTTAAGCGTCATTTACAGAAGGAAAAATCAGGTTAGACTGTCCCTACACTAGACTAAGTGACATCCCTATTTAACAGAATCTTGACCTAAAAAGGTGTCAGCCGTGGTGACTTCCAAAGAAGTTCACTCACTTTCCCTTAGTCTCTGATGTAAATCTGTGCATTGCAGTCATGCCCTCTCTGCCTCCCCATCCGCTCTCTAAGGGTCCTCAGGCCATCTGCTCTAGCTCCACCCCAGGGTGCTGTCCCTAATACAAAATCATAATTACAGTTGAAACGCCCCTCAGAGACGCCCCTCACGTACACCTCTCACGTGGTTTCGGTTCTGGCTTTTTCCATACTGATACTCCTCTGGGCCTCTTGTTAGTGTTGACCTTGCTTCCCAGGCTTCTTCTCGGCTCGCCGGTACCCCCCAGTAAATTCCTGGAGCCTCCTCCAGGCCTGTGCCTGTCTCCCCGGACAGAGCTCTATTCATCACTCTCTTCATCGGAACCCCCTCGCACCTGCAAACAGACACCCATGAATTGGGCCCCAAATTCCGACCTCCAGTTTATCTTTTCACGTCGTAAAACTTCGAACATGGTTGGCAATTTATACTTAACGAGATCCGAATTCAACTAGCACATGCAGATCAAAGAAGCAACTTTATCTTTCCAGGCCTACTAAATTACTTTGCAGGAAGCCTGCACTCTGTGAACCTTTATTTCTTAAACTAAAACAAGTTCTACCTATTACACTCTGATTATATGAAACACTTCTACAAAACATGATTTCTAACGCATGATCAATAATATTCTAAATAATAACAAAAGTAATAATAATCCATCTTATGTGAACTGCAAAGGCACGTTTTCGTTCTTCATACATTGCCATGAGGCCTGCACATTTCTACGTTTAACAGCATTAGATCCTCTTCTGCAACAGCCACATATCATGGAGTCTTAACAGAACTCTAGCATTTCTAAACATTACTACATTAACTTCACACGCTAAGATATGCATTCTACATTGATTAAACACTCATAAGTATATGTATTGCTATATTTTTTCGACACTTCTAAATGTTTTAACTAAATTCGTGCCTCTAGATTGTACATATGGTGCACTTATACTTTTTCTCAAATTTGCGCTCTCTCACACCCGCCACAGCGCACAGAGCACAGCGTACGGCCCGGTAGCCAAGATGCTCCCACCTTCTGATAGATGCGACGCCCTCCAGTGACGGTCCATGACAGCAGGACCTAGGGGCAGGAGCACCGCGGAGCTTCCTCCAGCCACACGCGGCCGCCACTTGCAGTGGCGCAACGTGAGTACGCCCTCCTTCGTCGCCAATGTTATGTCGGGCCTCCCGAGTGGGGCACGACCAGCGGAGAATGATGCCATGTGTGACACTAGGCCTTATTCGATCAAAGAAAGACCCGGAGCCAACAGTGGTGGTATGATGGCTACCACGTGACCAGGACCATACCATCTGGGTTGGTCGCAACAGGGTTATGTCGGGAGACCCCCCTCAGGAAGATACACTCCCTCATAGATGCTGCAGCAACACAACACTGTTATCTGCCTCTGCTTTTTTTCATTCAGAAGAAATTGCTAAATTCACAACATAAATAAGCAGCAGTCATTAAATTGCTTGTAGAATGTTTACAGCTGAAAACGTCTCCCCCTAACTCATAAGTTTGTTGTCATTCACAAACTCCTATCCGATCCGTCCCCCCTTAGAAATGGTCAGAAGTTTACAATGATACACCGGGGAAGTAGCAGCCTTAAATAAAATCACATGACTCAGAGGTACAGTTAGACAGTTGGGAGTTGGACAGCTTTCCATGCTTACTATTGCTGAGTTTCTCAAAGAGATTGCAGATTTATACCCGTGAGGAACAGCACAACTACATGTCCAGATTACCACTCTGTTTGTGAATTGTGCCCCAATTATTTTAATTGATTTGTCAGGATTGAGGGTGTGGGCAGAGAGCAAGTTATTCCTGATAGATATTAAATTGTATTTTGTTACAATTAGTTTCCATGTCACTCTCTCCTACAGAGACGTGGTCCGCAGTGGTCAGTGAATGTCATAGTGTCTTCAGTGTTTTTACTCACTCTTTCCATCGCATTTATTTTCTGTGCTCAGGTGCGACTTTCATCACCTTTCTTATGAACACTGCAATTGTAATTAGAAGTCTGTGAAAACAAAGTTAATGTTTCTACAAGAGTTTTTGTCTGGTGCATGAATTATTATAACTGGTGTTTGCACTGTTAACATTTCAAGTCCAGTCGATCTGTCCAGCAGCTATCTGTTGCTAACATTTGTTCATTTGCAGAATCAGTGTTAAGCTGTCTTGACAGCAAAGAGTGTGTTTTTTACCTCGTTAATGAGATAACTGAAGCCCTTCCTGCCACCATCCGACTTCAAACAAGCAGTTCAAGCCCTAGTAATCCCAAGAGTGGAATATGGGGCTGGAACGCTATGCGGCCTCCTCAGGTCGTCGACAGCCATGCTTAGAGCCGCTATCAATTCACCTGCAAGACTCTTCACAGGTTCAAAGAGAACCTCTCACATATCTCCAGACATTAGAGCCCTCAATTGGCTACAGTTTGAAGCTAGAATTTACCTTAAAATCGCATGTATGATGTACCAAGCCTTACACCACAATTTCCCTGAGCTATCTAGCTCAGAAACTGGTACTATCTCCTGGTAATAGTGCCTCCAGAAGCTTCAAGAATTTTCCACTGAAACAACGATTTGCCAAGGAAAAACCTTACAACCGGTCCTTCTCTTTAATGGCTCCCAGGATCTGGAATGCTTTGCCCACAGAAACAAGAATGAACTCATCCAATGCCGCCTTAAAAAAAAAGTGAAAGCGATTCTCATGGCTGCATTTTTCTATGCTTATTTTTCTATGCTTATTCTTGTTTCCAACATATGTCATGTAAAGCATTCTGATTCCCGCAAGGGTCTTGTTTGCGCTATATAAAACCTTAAAATAAATAAATAAATATTCAGAGTTGGTGTCCTGTTAAATGTAAATGTAAATGTAAATGTATTTGAGCTTATATAGCGCACAGCTACCCACAAAGGGTTTCCCGGCGCTTGCTTAGGGAACCCGTCCTGGTATTCCCCTGTGAGATAACCCCGGCAGGGTATCCACAAGGTGAAAGCCAGGCATCCCGCCGCGAGGGGCCGTTGTGGAGATTAAGCAAGCTATTGCCCAGAGTCGCAGAGTGTGAACCCGTGAGTCGAGAAGGCACCGGAGCGAGAATTATCGAGTCCGTGGAATTTTTGAGCCCAAGACCCGCCGAGGCGGGGTATTGAACCCTGGTCCAGGGCCGATCTCAGCTTCCGGGTCTGCCGCCTCTAACCCCTGAGCCACACTTCTCCACCACTGTTCAAAGACATGCAGCCACAGTTTAGACTCGAGCTACGACCAGTACATAATTTCATCCTTTTAACATCAATGAAACAAACACCTAGATTTTACAGGCCCATCCAACATTTTTATCGTGATTTTAATACTGTAACTTTGCACTTGTATTGGATGATATTGTATATTTATATGTTTTAAAACTTGTACTGTATTTCCTATTGGTGGTGATGAACTGTGCTTTTATGGATATTTTTATCCGAATAAAGATCTTTTGACTTGAATTTACTTGAAACAAACTCCATTGACTTGGGTGATTACAGCTGCTAGTTGATATCATAATGCCCATTCAGTTTTATGGCGTGCTCTGTAACTGTAGACTTCGCTTCTTGTCTCACCTAGGGTAGCCTCAAATATATTAACTGGAACTTCATTTTAAATGCCCCTGTATGTTAAAGAAGATCTGGAGTATTCTGCTACCCTTTCTGGCCTTGATTATCTCTCTCTACAGAAACATAGGTAGTGGTATGCAATGAGAAACAAGGTTGTACAACTAGTGTGTATTCTTCCAAACAGCGTTGATTGCTAGCTCTTTTGTTTAACTTGTACGTCTATGATGGTTATATACACAAATCCACTCCACACCACACAATTCCATGCCACAGAATTCCACAACTAACCATTCCAATCCAACCCATATCATTCCACTGCACACACCATACATTCATAACAGATGTGTTAGAACTGGGGGTCTCTAGTTGGCAGAGGCAGGTACCACTGTCCAAATAGGGACCCTTGCTTCTAGTCAGGGTAAGGAGGAACCACTTTTTAGATAACCCCTGCTCACCCGCTTGGTAGCTTGGCACGAGCAGTCAGGCTTATCAAAGGCAATGTGCAAAGTATTTGTACCAACACTCACAGTAGCACAGTGAAAACACCACAAACTGACTCAACAACAGTTTAGAAAAATAAAGATATTTTAATCTAAACTACACAAGACCAAAATGACAAAAATCCAACATACACAGTTCAAGAATATGGTTTCAAATGAGTTCTTAAGGTTGCGTTAAAATAATCCACAGCTGCGTCACGTTTTAGCCGACAAAAGTTTCAAGTGAAAGCTGTAGCATTAAAAAGCAAGCGATGCATCACTCCTGAGACCTCGGGAGGCAATGTGACAACCCCGCTGGACGCAGCAGGCGTGTTGTGGTGACTCCGGTCTGTATAAGGAGGGATGCAATACCTTCCGTGGATTCCAGTGCACAGGTTTCGGTGGAAGCGGCTAGTAAAAGGTACGATGCGACGATCTTCGGGGTTGCGATGATCTCTGTTGCAGCGACGATGCACAGCTCAGCGGCGATCTTCTTCTCTCGCAGCCCCTCAATGCGATGGCTCTGCGACGACTCTCGCAGCGACGTGATGCGATCCGCAAACAAGCGGTGCGACGATCTCACCCAGTGATGACAGGCTCTGCGACGATACTCGAAACGGTAGTAATCTTCCCGCACCGGACTGGTGCATCCCGCAAACGAAGGTTGCGACGACTCTGGCAGTGGCAACACGCGCTGCGACGATCGCGGTATTCGTAGAGGCGGGAATTTCATCGCACTGACGAGGATGCGCTCCGCAAGCAAGCGATGCTTTTAAACTTGCAGAAAGTCTTCAAAATCTTCATTTCCTGTTTCCCAACACAGGTACAACTTCCAGAGGCACCACAACTGGCCCAAGCCCTCTAGGAAGGACATAACTCTCTCAGCAGAGTTCAGGGAAGCTGGGGGTGAAGTCCTTTTGTTCCTGGGACTTGTTAACAGGAAGTCAGCTCTTCTTCCGAACCTTGGATATTCCTTCAAGCAAGGGGACACAGCACCAAGCAAAGTCCTTCCCCTCTCCTTGGCAGCAAAGCAACTGCAGGTCAGTCCAGCACAGCAACAGCAGGACAGTCTTCCTTCTTCAGTCTTCCAGCTTTCTCCTTGGCAGAGGTTCCTTCTTGATTCCAGGATGATCTAAAGTTCAGTGGTCTGGAGTCCTGTAGTTATACCCCAAAAAGTCTTTGTTCCCTTTGTGCAGGAGGGCTATGAGTCCGGTTCAAACCAGTTCTGGAGCACTCTGCTTACATGACTCAATCTTTCCTTTCACAGTGCAGAGCAGAAACATCAGACGCCCCACAGGAGGTGGAGCCAGCTTTGTGGAGGGAAAGCACAGCCCTGGAGCACTTTGCTGACATGATTCCTTCTCTTCATTCACAGTGGAGGGCAGAGATATCAGACGCACCACAGGGGGTGGAGCCAGCACTGTGAGGGACAGGCCCAGTTCTATTCAGGTCCCAGGTGCAACTCCTCCCTCCCATCTAGATGCAGATCTCTCTATTCACCACTGGGCGGACTCATTCGGTCTACTGGAATCCCCCAGCACTCTCAAACCAGACAGTCAATTCACAAACAGCCAAGGCACACAGAAAGGTCAGACAAGAGAACAGCCACTTTCTAAAAGTGCTGCTCTCAAACACAGGATTTAAAAAACACCTTTCCTAAAAGATGTATTATTAAATTCTGAGTTCAGGGATACCAGACTTTTATGTCCTATCTTGCTCCTATGGGAAGATATGCAGGTAACCACTGTAGCCAGCATTCCCCAAGATAGCCCATGCGCAAGATAGCCTTACAATAGTAAAACACGAAAATGGCTGTAATTCACTACCAGAACATGTCACCTGCACTAGTACATGCTCTACCTTTCACATACACTGCACCTTGCCCAAGGGGATAGCTTGGGTCTTACTTAGGGGTGGCCAGTGTATACAGAAACTGAAGGGTTGGGCCTGGTCAGTGGGGACACTGGCCAGGTTGACATGGCAGTTCACAGACTGCACATAGGCACTGCGGTGGCAGGCCTGAGAAACCATTTTAGCCCCTTAGGTGCTGCGCACGTTCGGCGGACGACAGCACCACTACCTCCGTAATGCTGCCGTCGGCCGTTGAACGTTCGAACCTCACCTGCGCAATAGAATGTCCAGCACTGGAGCTGGACGTTCCATAGCAGCTATGAGGTTAGGGCTACTCATGTGAGTAGCACAATCAGTGCTGCAGGCCCACTAGTAACATTTGTATCACCTGCCTTGGCACACTCAGTGCACTTTACTAGGGACTTCTTGGTGAGACAAATATACCAATCATAGATAACCAATTACAATAACAATTTACACAGAGAGCATATGCACTTTAGCACTGGTCAGCAGTGGTGAAGTGCCCAGAGTCCTATTGCCAACAACCACAGGTCAGGAAAAACAAGGGAGGAAGAAGCAAAAAGTTTGGGGATAACGTTCAAAAAGGGCCATTTTCAACAAGATGGGTAAAAGACATTGTCATTGTCCACACCATTAGCTCTACCAAAGTAAATGCGAGACCTATTGCATTTCCAATGCTTTTTATAACTTAGTTGAGTAAACCAGATGCTTTAGCCTTAGAACGTTTGTGGCATTTCCAATTCCTGCCTCAGTACCTATCTTCGCACTTTGTAGGGATTATCGGATTGTTTTTTTTCTCAACTTAATCTATTTGGTCATTTTAATCAAGTTCCAAATGTTTTTAAACATTGCATGTTTAAAAAAAGTTAATATACAAAAGCAATGCTATATTTTAATACTAAACAGGCAGCTGCAAGTGCAGTTACCTTGCAGACAACAGGGTCATGATTTGAATGGCGCAGCAAGTGCAGTAGCACCAGGCCTAAAAGTTGTCAGCACTCCTATAAACACATAATATTTGACTACTAAACAGGCAGTCACAATTGCAGTTACCTTGCAGTTAAAAGGGACTTGATTTGAACGGTGCAGCAGGTTATTGACAAAATGAAA